>NW_017671132.1:90287-101389 GCF_001879085.1 Nicotiana attenuata
ACTACTTCTTTTGTGCTAAAAAAATGTGATCTACAGTATGTGTTGTCACTTGTAGTAGGTTTAAAAATGTATATATTTTATTGAAAAAAACTGAAAATGGGTGCCCTAAATTCGCCAAAAATAGAATGGGCCAGCCTCGTACCACCGAATGTCATCAAAAAAAGTTTGTAGCTCATAATCATTTTATAGTTCCACTCGACATGCATGTGACGTGTATGTGCTTGAGGTTCAAAGGATTAAGGTTTCTTAATCTTGTTGGATGATGTTCTCAAATAAAGATAATGGTTCTCGATGTTAATATAATTAACTACATTTAATAAGTGCATAATCAATGTTCATGGACCAATAAGGCTTGACCTGCTCTTATATCTAGTAATAAATACTTATATCATAGTCGAAACATTTTGACATGATTCACAAAATGTGACTGGTCGGTGATGAGCCAGACATCATGTGTGAAAATAATCAAAAGCGATTGAATTCGTCAATAATACTGCTGTGATTAAAATTTCAAATCTCTAACATGAATGTGCAAATCTAAGTAATAATATGGTGATTAATCAATTGGCACTACAACAATTATGGTCTAACGCCACACTAGTTTTAGACAACGCCTGAAAAGTGTGCCCAAAAATATATTTGGGCACACTTTTAAGGGGTGGCCTTTGTATGGAGCTTTTGGATACGGAAAATTTGGCTACGCTTGTTAAATGTGCTCTTTAATTTATTAGGCCACCCTTATTAAACGTTGCTAAATCATAAAATAATTGGCAATATTTATTTGAGTATGTGGCACTCTTTTTAAGCGTGTTTTTAATATAATTGAAAAAGCAATACTTTATAAATGTGCTCTAAAAGTCCAACAAAATATTTGGCTAAAGTATAATATTCCCTCCAAAAAATATAATGTTCCCTCCAATATACTCTAGGTCTAGGTGAAATATTAATTTTTCAATTTCAGAAGGACAAAAAGATCTCTCCTCGCTAAAATCGATGTTGATACATTAGTTAGGGTTTCTGGCTTCTAGTGTGGAGACTGACAAATCGGGAATTTCTGCACCGGCCGGGAACTTACTCTTAGTTTCTGCACCGGGAAGATTAATTAGGTACTATTAATTTCGCACCATCTCACCCTACTTTGGGTAGTGATTTTGTTTCAAACTATTGTCTCAAAGGAAGAATTCCCGTTTCCCCTTTCTCTTAGGTACTGTTTTTCACCTTCTAGCCCTCCTCGTTCCAGATTGAAGAAATTTATAAAGCTAGAGAAACGGGTAATTCTTCCAATCTCAGGTTTGGTGCTCTTCTATTTCAATATTTTACCATCTTATGGTCTCTGATTGCTGTAGTTTCATATCTAATTTGATCATTATTCCAGAAAAGAATGAACTATAAATTAATTATTCCTCTTCTAGTCTCCAAGATTAGTAATTTATTTTAAAATCCTAGCAGATTTGTGAGCCTAATTCTACAAATCGGCTTTGTTATCTTTTGATTGTCCTATTCCTGCTGATTAATCTGACGTACAGTACGTCTTAGGCTGATTTATTCTTTTACCATGTCAGTCGCGCCTCAGAATACCAGAAGTGTCTGGTACATCATTCATTCTTTTGAATATTTGAGATTTCTTAGTGATATTTGGGGGGGAGGAGCGGAGGAAGGTGTATGGGTTTTGCTCGTCATTTGCTCCAGTCATTTGCTCGTCAACAGTAACAAGAGCAAAATCTGTTTTTGATTGAGCATCTGCATTCTTTGTGACCTGTTGTTGCTTTTCACTACCTTAAGAGTTTGACAGCCTAGTTGCTGAAGCTAAATCTTGATCAACCTGTTGTATGTTCTTCGCACCATCATTATTCACATTGCTAGAGAGACAAATTGCTCTCAGTAGAAGCAAATTAAAGAAATAGTTTTAGCAGTTGATCACCTATGTTCATTTGACATATTTTTGTCTTTGTACATTTAAAGAATCTAATTCTTTTTTAGCCAAGTCTTCCCCGGACAGATATTTAATAGTATTTGATTTTGATCGATCAACAGTCAACTAAATACTAATCCTCAATTAGTTGGGGTTGGCTATATGAATCCTATGTATTCATTCTGTGGTCGGACCTACTTCCCTCCAGTACTAGAATACCAGTCCCAGTTCTATACTTTTACTATTTCATTGTGTTTTTGTTGCTAAAGATCCTCTTTGTAGATGATAATATCTGTTGAGAATGGGATGAGTTGACATGAGGTAGTTAGTTGTACAGTTAGTTGGATAACAAATTATTCTTAGCTGAATTAGTGGAGTCATTAGCAGTCACTCAGTTGTAGCTTAGAGTAAGCATCAAAAGGATTTGAACTTTTTCGCGCACCTGGACTGTCTCTTGCAATCTGCAGCAGTTTTTTGCTGTTTGGAGTGCCTTTTTTGCTGGAAACTGTTGTCCAGTTATCCGTAATAATATGCTGCCCAGCTTCCTTTGTAACTTGTCCAGCATTAGTAGTTTTTGAAGCAATTTCAGCTGGAACTAAGGCAGCAGTAGATACATCTACATCAGTTGTACCTATAGAAACAGTTACACCAGTTGTATCCACAGCATTAGCTGCCTTTAAAATTAAACTCCCATCCTTTGAATCTGATGCTCCAACTTGTTGTTTAACACCAATTGCAGCATTAGGATTGGCAATCCCAACAGAATGTCTATCGACAGTTGCCCCCAGCTTAGAATCAACCGTAGTTGTTTCTTGTCCAGCATCAACTGCTACTGTTGCATGCTTAGCACTGGTTGCTCCATCAGTTCCAACCCTTGATGCATCAGTTGCATCCTTTGTATCTCTAGGAGTTTTATATGGTCCTCCACCCTTAGTTCTCTCAATTAGCTGCACCTCAAGATCATTCTGCCCAAAACCTGCTACATCCTCTTCCCCTAACGTAATAGTAGACCAGTTCCCACAACATCAGGACTTTTCAAGGCTTCCTGTAAATTTGTTCGAACTCCTGTAGAATCTACATTATCAAGTCGATTTTGCCCGGCCTACAGTTTTTGGTTAGCAGCAAACTGCCCAGCAACATCTACTATAGCCATAGCATCACTTGGCTTGTCATTAGTAACCACATCTCCTGCTACTGTTCCTTTATCACTGCCATTCCCTCAACCATTCAACACCCTATTTCCTGCTTTCATAACCATATCTTGAGACACCCTAGCTAAAGCACGATCGACAGGAACAATAGCAACATTCATTGATATCACAGAGTTGTTTAAAATCTGTTGCTGCCCATTATTTTTGGTACCCTCTGAATTTAAAACCATTGTTTGACCAGCTCTTTTTGCATTAAGGTATTCCCTAGCATCGCCTTGTAGTTTTTCCATAACTGAAACATATGCCTCGACTAAACCACGATCACCTTGAGACGATGCCCCTGTTTTTTCCTCTACCACCACATCCGTTCCAGCTTGTTCTTTCATAATTTGACACACCTTTTCGTCATGTCCTTGATGCTTGCAATAAGTGCAATATTTAGAAAGATTGTCATACACCACCTCCTGATATATCCAGTTGATCTAGATAAAAACTAAACATAATTATTGAAGAGATCAAATCTGATCAAAAGATGACGAAACTCCAGCACTCCAATATTGCAGCGACCTTGAACATCGAATTGCGACGAAAATATTTTTCTGAATTCCTGTAACTCAGGTTTTCCATATGAGAATTTCATTACAACTGCTTCATGCAGTCCTTCTTATTTTATAAACTCGTTAACCTCATCCATGGTGAACTCTACAGTTGGCTCCCCATGATCAAAAGTTACTGGGTATAATTCAAACTTTGCGGCAGAATTTTTTTGCAACAGTTGTGATGCGTAGGACTGTTTTGTATTATGATTAGGGGCTGTTTGTTGATTGTTTTGGTTTGCCTCTCCATGGTAAAATAATTATTTTTTGAGTACAAGAGTTCATATATCTTAGTTATTTATGGTTGCAAATTGTTCTGTCAAAATGTAATGTGGTAAATTGTTCTATCAAAGTTTCCTTTTAGTAATTTTAAAATATGACTAGTTCTGGAGTTTATTCTTTTGAGTTGAAGAAATGAGAAATAGCTAGTTATATTTTTATATCTTAACTTCTTTTAATTATATAATATTTGTACGAACAAAACACATTTTAGGTGTCACTATACTTGCCAAGGTGCACATGAAGCTTTTTGGTGCGCAGAACTATTATATTATCTTCATGAAAAACGTGGTTTAGAATTTTATTACTTTCTGTCTTTGTTTTGTGGATCCTAGTTTTACCTTTTTTTTATCCAAGAAGACAAGTCACACTCGGGAAGATTTGTGGTGGACTTAAAGTTGTATTTGGCTTAGCTTAAGTGTCATGTCTAGGTAAGAAAGTCCTATCATTTTACAACACATGATTTTACAGATTTATTCTTGACATTTAGGATTTAGTTTTACCATATAATTAATGCTTAAATGATTATATATTTGAAGATCTAATAAATTTTATTTTTAGGAATTCAAATGTTCCATCCAAGGCGAAGAAATTCAATGCCCATGTGCAAAGTGTTGTAATATTTGTTGGACTCGAAGGAATGTAGTGTATGACCATCTAATATATTATGGGTTTGTTCAAGGTTATACAAGATGGATTAATCATGGGGAATGGGAAATTTCGATGAATGCTAATTGTGACATGGGTGATAATGTTTACTCGTACGATGATATTGATGGGTTGTTGAATGATCAATTTAGAAATGTTTCACATGCTGGAGGAGTGTATGAAGGCCCAAATGAAGATGCCAATAAATTCTATAACTTAGTTGACGAGGCAAGCCAAGAACTATATCCTGGTTGTAAAGGATTCTCTAGATTATCTTTTACAATCCGTCTGTATTTGTTGAAGTGTCTACATGGATGGAGCAATGCGTCTTTCACTTCTCTTTTAGAGCTATTAAAAGAGGCGATGCCTGACTTGAACATTCCTATATCCTACAATAAATCCAAATCTATGGTAAAGGATCTCGGTCTTGATTATGAAAAAATTGATGCATGTCCCAATGATTGCATGCTATTTAGGAATGACCATAAGGATGATGAATATTGTCATGTTTGTGGATCATCTCGATATATTAAATATCCTGAAGTAGATAGCGATGAAGTAGATAACGATCTTGAGGCTTCAAAAAAAGGTTATCGTGTTCCAGCAAAAATTTTGAGACACTTTCCATTAATTCCTAGACTTAAAAGGCTATTTATGTGCTCAAAGACAGCAGATACATTGAAGTGGCATGACGAGGAGCGTTCTAAAGATGGAAAGTTAAGGCATCCTGCTGATGGGCAAGCATGGAAAGACTTTGATAGCTTGCATTCAGAATTTGCAAGGGATTCTCGCAATTTGAGACCCTGCTTAACAAGTGATGGGTTCAATCCATTTCGGACCATGAGCATATCTCATAGCACATGGCCAGTTATTTTAATGGTGTATAATTTGCCTCCTTGTATGTGCATGAAGCCAGAGTACTGTATGCTTTCTTTGCTTATACCTGGGCCACGATCACCTGGAAATGACATTGACGTTTATTTACAACCATTAATAGAAGAGTTAAATGTTTTGTGGGAGTCTGGGGTAGAAACATATGATGCTTCAAGAGATCAAACCTTTCAAATGCGAGCAGCTCTTTTATGGACAATAAGTGACTTTCCTGCATATGCTATGTTATCCGGTTGGAGTACAAAGGGAAAGTTGGCTTGCCCTTGTTGTAATTATGGCACTAATTATTGTTATCTTAAACATAGTCGAAAAATGTGTTATATGGATAATCGTGTTTTTCTGCCTATTGATCATCCTTGGAGATCTAATAAAAGGTATTTCAATGGAAAAATAAAATTTAGGCCTCCTCCGCCTTTGTTAAAGGGAATTGATGTGCTTAATAGCTTACAGAATTTTAACAATGTGTTTGGGAAGAAGCGAAAGAGAACAAATGATGGCCCTTGGAAAAAAAGGTCATTTTTTTTTGAATTACCTTATTGGCAGCACAACTCGTTACGTCATAACCTTGACGTAATGCATATAGAGAAAAATATAGTGGATAATGTAATTGGAACTATTTTGGACATTCCTGGCAGGACAAAAGATCATGCAAATGCTCGTTATGATCTGAAAGAGATGGGCATTAGGAAGAACTTTCAACCAAAGGATACAAAGGATGGCAAGAGAACAAAGTTTGCAAAAGCATGCTTCTCAATGACCAATGGTGAGAAATTAGTTTTCTGTGGTGTTTTAAAGACAGCAAAGCTACCTGATGGTAGTGCTTCCAACATATCCAGGTGTGTGCAGCTAGATGAAAGAAAATTATCCGGTTATAGAACCCATGATGCCCACTTCATGTTACATTACTTGTTGCCAATACCAGTTAAAAGCATACTTCCTGATCATGTTGCTATCCCTTTGATTCGTCTAAGTTCTTTCTTTCGCCGTTTATGTCAAAAAGTTATCACAATGGAAGAGCTAGATTGCTTGGAAGTAGAGATTAGAGAAACAACGAATCAATTGGAAAGAATTTTTCCTCCAACTTTTTTTGATATAATGATTCATTTGGCAAATGAGGTAAGGTTGGGAGGTCCAGTTCAAAATCGATGGATGTATCCTCCTGAAAGGTATATGTGTACATTAAAATCATATGTTCGCAACAGAAATTATCCAGAAGGATCTATTGCTGAGGCATATTTGGTTGAAGAGTGTTTGACTTTATGCTCTAGGTACTTACATGGAGGTGTAAAGACTCGATTTAATCGACGACCCCGAAACAATGATGAATATGATTCAATTAATGCACAATCTTCTAGTTTGTTCCCTAATACAGGTTGTCCTTTAGGAGCAAAAAAGAGTGATCCAATTGTTTTAGATGACATGTCACTAAATCAGGCACATATATACTTATTGAACAATTGTGATGAAGTTCAAGAATATATAAGGTAATTTAATCACTTATAGCATTTATTTGTGTGGATTGTTATTAAATTACTTTATTTATCATTTTACTAACAAATAAAAATACTTGTTGTGTAGAGAATATGAGGTTGAGGTTAGTAATCAGAGACGAGGATCTAAATGGAGCAAGGCCAAGAAGTATAGTCAAAACTTCTCTCAATGGTTTGAAACTCGTTCTTTGAAAGAGGATGTGCCCGATCTTATAAAGCAATTATCCTTCGGACCAAATTCAATTGCTAAAAGATATTCTGGGTATCTCATTAATGGATATAGATTCCATGCGAGGCAGCGTGATGCAAGACGTAAAACACAAAATAGTGGTGTTACATTAGTCGCTCAAACTACAAGTTTTGCAAGCTCAAAAGATAAAAATCCAGTTGACGCAAATTTGACTTATTATGGTAGAATAGTTGATATAGTTGAGTTAGACTATTATGGACATTTTAGGGTTGTCTTATTTAAGTGTGACTGGTATGAGGTTGAAGAAGATATTTATGGCCTTACTTATGTCTACTTCAACAAGAAATGTTATCAGAACGAGCCTTTTGTCCTAGCATCTCAAGTACACCAATGCTTCTATGTGCAAGATCCATATGATCAAGATAGATATTATGTCATGAAGACTGTCCCGAGAGACTTGTTTAGCATAAGTGATGAACTTGAAGCTAATGCCCCACAATGTTATGAAAATGAGCCATCTGAATATTTGGCTGGCCCATCGATACCGGAGGATAATGGTGAAGTTGCCTTAGTAAGGAGTGATGTTCCAGCAACCATTCTTGATGTACCTCCTGAAGGATTTCTAGCACACCAACTTGAAATTGAATCGGATGAAGAGTTTGATTTTGAAGACACATCATGAGTTTTCTTTCTAATTCAAAAAGAAAATAGCTTAGCCATTTTTTTATTAATAGCTAGACACACATTAAAGACCGTTGCTTTAGTTTTAAATTGATGTTGTATATTTCCTCAAGTTCAATATTGAATATTTTCTTGCTTATCGATTTCTTTGATGTGCACATATATTTTATTGCTCATGTATTTTTAATGTGTCCCTTTTGGTATCACTAGAAATTACTTGATTGGTTATTTAATGTGACCCTTCTAAGGAACCGTATTGTATTATATGTGGATCGAGAATTTGTCCTCTAGTTTTGAATAGAGAAGTGAACGTGAGTAAGTAGAAATTATGCTTTAGAATTTGTAGTGTACTATTACCTGGAGTATTGGAGCAAGTTTTAAAGTATATACATATTTGTTTTTTATTATCAGGTGGTGCACACGCAACTAAAGAAGATATTGGACTAACAAATTTTAAGGAACCAAGTGATATTGAACAGGTATCTTTGTAACTTTGTTCATTTATATATGCTCTGGAATTGTTTATTCTTCCCCATTTCTCGGCAGCTTCCATAAACTTTGTAGCTTTAATCTCGGGGGTTTCTCCCATCTGACCATTTCTACTGAAACTTTTGGTTAATATCTTCTGCTCATTTGAATAAGTTAGTTTGTCCAATATTTTGATTCCACCACAGCAACACATTGAAACAATGAGTCTCTTTTGAGCCTAATATGAGCCTTACTGGTGTCTGGCAGAGGGGTACAGAATGACGTTTGTGCAAAGCCCCCCACCTCGACCCCCCCACCCCCGGTGTTAGCTGTTGCTATAGATAACTATCATGCGCCGAAATTTACCTTCATTGCTGAAGGAATATCGTATGAAAAAAGAACAAAAATATAGTGAACTATGATAGCTCATATGTGGCTTCAGCAAGTGAAGTAGTAACATTAGGAGTACATTCCCCATGCCTCAGTTGCATATTCTGTCCAGTTCCCATATTTATTGTCGAAATAATCATTGTAGTCTATTGTGAACACCAGCTTGTAATTCTTAAAGTAGGAAAAGGAAACAAACATAACTGTTCTGCAGCATCGTGAACATGCTTCAGTTCAGTATAGGTTTCTTGTTAATCCCAGGTTATGCATGACGATGACAGAATGCACAATTCCATCCTCCATATTCTGTAATTGTTGGAAACGTATCAGGTACACAAAAGCGATCGCTTTCCCTAAAAAAGCGAGAAGCGAGGAAGCGAGCAAAGTGACAGAAGCGAGCGCTTCTCTTTATAGCTGGGCTGCCAACGTTAATTAATTAAAAAAGCTCTCTTTTTTTAACATCAAGATCATCAAGTTTTGTCCCAGGTATGTGATTTCTTCCTCCTCCCCCTTGTGACGACCCGACCCGTCGTCTCATGTATTACAGCCCCGTTTCCCCCATTTACTGCTTCTTCATGTTTCATTATCAGCAACGAGTGAGTTATAGTTGAATTGAATTGGTTTGGATAGGAAATGAGACACTTAGTCTCTTTAAGGAAGGCTTAAGTTGGAAAGGTCAACCGGACATTGACTTATGAGTTAGAAGGCTCGGATGTGATTTCCGGTGATTCGGTTAGCTTCGGGGGATGATTTGTGACTTGGGAGTGCGATCGGAATTGATTTTGGAGGCCCGATGTAGAATTAGGCTTGAATTGGCGAGGTTAGTATTTTGGCGAATTCCGGTGGATGGGTGAGAATTTGATCCGGGGGTCGGAATGGAATTCCGAGAGTTACTGTAGCTTCGTTAGGTAATTTTGGATATGTGTGCAAAATTTCAGGTCATTCGGAGGTGTTTTGGTCGGGTTTTTGATCGAATGCGTAATTCGGAAGTTTTTAAGAAACTTAGGCTTGAATTCGATGTGATTTGATGGCTTTAGCGTTGTTTGATGTGGTTTGATGATGGGAACAAGTTTGAATGAGGTTTTAGGATGTATTGGTGTTTTTGGTTGAGGTCCCGGGGGCCTCGGGGTGAATTCAGGTGGTTAAACAGAGAATTCGGAGTTTGTTGCAGGTTTGAAGTTGCTGGTTCTGTCATTTCCGCATCTGCGGAAAAGGGACCGCATAAGCGGTTCCGCAGATGCGGCGTATTGGTCGCAGAAGCGGTCCTTGAGGGACCAGGGCTTTCCGCAGAAGCGGACGAAGTTCCGCAAAAGCGGTCACCGCAGAAGCGGTTTTGGGACCGCAGAAGCGGTCCTGGGCGACTTGAAGGAAAACCGCAGATGCGGTGAGTAAGCCGCAGAAACGGAAACCGCGAAAGCGGTGAAATTGTCGCAGAAGCGAAAACAACTGTTACAGAAGGGTTTTTTTTATATTGTTATCATCCGCGAACAAGAGTTGGTTTCCACCATTTTAAAGCGGTTTTAAGAGCTTTGTGCGAGAATTTTCGAGGGCTTTGACTGAGAATCAATTGAAGGTAAGTTCCTTGGTCTAAATATTCGAGTTTATGGTAGAAATTACATGTATATTGTGGAAAATTCATCAAAAACGGGTCAAGCTAGGGCTTGAAAAGTTGTGATGTAAAAACGGATTTTGAAAGGGCATTTGAACTCCGATTTTGGTAAAATTGGTATGTGTAGACTCGTGGCGAGACGAGGAATCCAGTGATGTAAATTTCGTAATTTTTTGAGAAGTGGGCCCGGGGCTCGGGTTTTGCCAACTTAGTGAATTTTGGTATTTTTCGAGTCTTTTCGATTGGGTTATATTTCTTTAGCCTATTGTAATGTATTCGTTGTGGTTTTAATCAGATTCGGCGTGCGAAGAGGTTGATTCGAAAGGCAAAGGCATAGCGAGCTAGACTTGTGGCCGGCTTGAGGTGAGTAATAGATTTAGATGATGACCTGAGGGTTTGAAACCCCGGTATATCACATTGTGACGCTATATTGAGGCAAGACACGTACTCTATGACGAGTGCGGGGTCGATTGTGACTAGGGATTGTGACCTAGTCCGTTCCGATTGATGTTCGTACCGTGTTCTTGACTAGAAATTGTTTGGTAATCATCCTACTTGGATTTTATGAATATGTTTGGGGCTTTGTGCCTATCATTTGCATCCTTCAGGGATCCTTATCACTGCTTCCATGATGCTTAGCATATTCATGATATCAGTCCTGAGTTAGACTCTGCCTCGAAATGTTTAGTAAATAAATAAAGGTTTAAACACTTAGCTCTATATTTCCTAATAATTGAAACTAAAAATGAACAATTTGACTGTGCCCGAGTGGCTTGCATGCGTATGTATATCTGGACTGA
>NW_017671132.1:103742-106513 GCF_001879085.1 Nicotiana attenuata
GAAAAGTAAGGAAGCGAATTTTAGATTTGCAGAAAGTTCTCAGAGTGAAGTATTTCGGAATGTGGTATTTCTGAGAAACAATTGAGAGAGTATTCAGTGGCCTATGGGTCTTAGACAGTGTCGTCTTATGTTCGAGTCTCGTGTGGTAAGCTTGGATTGAGGCATTGTGATGCTACAGCGAGGGAGAAATATCAAGTGGATGATGAATCAAAAAGGGAAATTAGATAGATGGAATAGCTTGATAGTAGACCGAATCGGTATGGTAAGGATGTGATTAATTCTTCGTATGTGTTCGAGGTAATGGGCTTTTACAGGTATTGTGCAGCAAGGCTCTTGAGTAATGACAGCTTGCTTAGCTTGGTTCGGGTAGAAGGATTCAGTCCTGGCAGTTTAGCTTGTGCAATGGAATTGGGGGAGAGTTCTTGATAAGTTTTACCGTGGTTTAGAGGCGTATAAATTGCCTATGGGCATGCGGAGCATGGAATGTGTAATGATTTCTCTTCTTGATGGGATTGATGGAGAGTTCTTGACTAGTGGAGTACGTAGATGTTTGTGGTTAGGAAGGGAGATGGAGTTCTCATGTTATACTAGTGTGGTATGGTATATGCGATATGTGGTGGAGGATTGGGATTGGTGTGTGTAAGGTTACGGTTCTGTTCATAATGGAAAGTCATTAAATTTTTAAGCAGCACGGGCAACTGCAGGTGATTAAAGAATCGATCTTCAAATGATTAAGGAAAATGGTATTGCCAACCATAGTGATTCGACGGGGGTATATGTTCCAGTAAAAGGGCAATGTGATGTAAACTGATAATACTTCGGTAGTGTTGTGGCATTTAGGATCGTCTGCTGATATCTGAGTTTGTTTGATGGCACAGGGAAATTTTAGAATACCTTTCGTGGGATGATTGGGTACTTGAGGTGTGACATGTATTCGTATGGCGCAATTTGGGATCAGGTATAGTGATTCGTGTGCTATATGGAGTTGGAGACTAGGAGTTCTCGTGTTCAGGCTATTCAGTTGTTGTAAATCGTGTGTATCGGCACCGTCTAGCGGTTATTGGGAATTAGAGGTCCGAGTGGATCTTTCTTTGCTTGGTATGCCAAATTTTGGATATGATATTGGATTGTAGGCTGGTTGTCTCAGTGTTGGGTTATTCTAGACTATTGTGCTACGGGCTAGGCCGGAAATGCCACGGGTTGAGCGGCAAGGTGCATTGGATTATGTTCTTGCAGAGTGGTATATATTTTAAAAGATGCAGCGGACGGCTGAGAAGGATTTCTTTTCTTAATTGGGCCTTCGCGACGGATGTCAGTGCAGAGGTTTCTACCATTGATTCAGTTCCGGTATTGAGTGACTTTTCGGATGCGTTTTTTGTGGCCGGGCATGTCGCCGGGTGAGATGGCGGATTTCGGTATTTATTTGGTGTCGGGAACCGTATTGTATGGCTCCGACAGGAGTTATAGTAGTGGAAGGAGCAGCTTCAGGCTTCTTGATAATGAGCTCGTTGGCAGGCCAATGTGGCTGCGTATTTAGCTTGAGTTAGCTTGGTTAGTCCCAAGTTGTATTGTTGAGGGATAGGTTGGATCTATCGTTATTGAGCTTGTTTAGGGATCTGGGGAGATCTATGAGTTGCTTTCTGTGCTGTGGGACGTCATGACTTGTTGGCTATAGGCACATGTGGTGCGGTCCTATTTGAGACTCATAGAGGAAGTCGAGCGGGAAGAGTGATTGAGTGTTGCTCAGCAAATGGAGTATTGGTTATGGCCTATCGGGTTGTGTGTCATATGTTATTGGTTTCACCGTGGATGTAATGAATTGCTTTGGTTACAGACATCAAATGTGCGTGGCTGTCGATTTTGATCATAGTGACTTGAGGTGCTTCATGTGTAACAGTGTTTGGATATGATCGCGTATTGTAGCGAGGCTACATGGAGTTAGGACCCTTCGAGGTAGATTTAGGTGTTCTATTTCTATGATGTGAGACGGGGTCTCAGCCTTGTGTTCTGACGACACTGATGAGCTTGAAGTACAGCTCTTTTGTTTGAGATATTTTCATGATTGGAGTATATTCAGGTCGTTTCTTGTTGGTACGCGTATTATGCAAGTTGTGGCTTAGGCCTGTGTTGAGGTATCATATCACCAGAGTGGTGTGTTGGGTTCAAGGTGATCGTTAGAGTCATTAATGAATACGAACAGAATTGATTGTAGCTTTTGTTAGAGAGATATTATCAAGGTATGGCCCAGAAATCTGTTGTGATATTAGTCAAAGGGAAGTGGCTTAATGAATGGTGGATCTGAGGAATAGTTACGATTTATCGCGTGTTTCATTTGTTGTTGGCAGTATATGGAAGTGTTGGAATAAGACTTTAGCTAATAAAAGGTTTTCTATCGGTATTTGGTTATTATGGGCAACTGCTGTAAATAGAGGCTATCGTTTCGAGTGTTTGGATTATGTGGTATATCATATGATTTCACCTGAGGTTGCAGGTATGGGTTATTACAGCTGGTTCGGGTTTATTCTGGGTATAGATGTGAGGTTCTGATCTTGTGTATGATTTCGGAAAGTGCAATGTGGTTCTACGGTTTATGGTCTTGATGGACTGTGAAATTTCAGCTATGATGTATTATCGGACCTATGTGAGATAGGGTGACGTGGGATCACCCCGGGTATATGCGTGGTAAGGTTATTCAGCTGTTGGTTGGCTTCTAGTACAACTCTGGGTACGCTCGAGGACGAGCGTTTGTTTAAGTTGGGGAGGATGTGACG
>NW_017671132.1:108157-228414 GCF_001879085.1 Nicotiana attenuata
TTATATTTGAAAATCTATTAACTACTTGCTAAAGCCAGAATTGTATGTTGTACACTCCTGACTGATGAATTGTCGCAAGAAGAAGATCGAGAAGAAAATTTGGAAGCTGCTATTGACATACTCATATCTTTCTGTATTTGCCTTTTGGGACATGTTATATTCCTACTGTGTACACAAGTGGTTGGTTGTTCCCCCTTCTGTTTGTGCAATGCACAACTGCAGTTTTTATGATAAGGCCGTCTCTCCTTATCCATGTCTGACATCGACAAGCTTCCATCAAAGACGCACTGTAGCATAATTTCAGCTGCTACAGTCGCCATTTTCTCCTCTCTCCTCTTCCTTGCTATAAAAGGTATCTAATGGTGTTTTAGTAGTGAGGCAATGTGCTTATGCCCGTATCGAAGTTTGATTCTCCTTAAAAACACTTTATATCTGTTTAACTGTTTATATAGAGATAGTAAGCGTTGATTTATGTGCTCAGCTTAGGGAATTTGGTAGAATCAAGGGTGAAAAGGATTCTCTAGAATTCAAAAAGTTCTTGTAACAATGTTCTTGTGCATGTTGTTACCTTATTATCAATGATCACAGGCGTTTCTTCCTATGATTCTTTTTTGTTCAGTCTGCAGTCTTTTCTAATGTCTGCACATACTGGTCTGTTCCATATATGTACTTGTTAGAGGAAAGAGTACTTATATTCTCTTATTGTCTTATGCTTGTGGTTGATAGTTCATTGGTGGATAAATTATATGTTTAATTTAGTTACTGGTGTGTCCAGTGAACTAAGCAGACTAGTTATATGGTTTTTATTTTAACTGCCCATTCTGCGCTGCTAATATTGAAAAAGTTGTACCTTTATGCCTGTTTGTCTTATATCTTTGTCTCTTCCCCTTTTTTTTTTGGTAATTAATCACTTTTATATTAATCACCTGTAAAACTGTACAAACCATAGCATCGCTTACACAACTAGCTATCTCATTACAAAAACTCATCTGATATATCCTACCCTTCTCTATACATTCATAAGAAAATATAACTATGAACTACATTTTTGAATACTAGCAGTAGCTCTAACGGTACATGTGTACGCTATCTCTCGAGCAATACTATTCCAATCACGTGCCCTTTTTTCAAAGATTCTCAAATTTCTCTCAATCCAAATAGCATGAACTATTTCTGCATATACCAGTCTGAATATTCTTGCTTTTGTGGTCTTGCCTTTAGCATGCTGTATACTCCAGCCCATATGCTGCTCCCAGTTCTGCTTCCTTGTATAATCATGCTGCATCCATTGCATAAGCTTCATCCATATGTTCCTAGCAAAATCACACGTGACAAACAAATGATCTCTATTCTCCTCATGGTTGTGACATAAAGAACATTGTGTATCCACTGTCAATCCCCACTTGATCAATCTATCTGTGGTTGGGAGTCTTCCATGTAATAGCATCCACATAGTATACTGTGCTTTTGACCTCGCACAGTTCTGAAATATTAAACATTTCCACGGCACTCGAGTTTGTTGTCCCAGCAGCTGAAAGTATATATGTCGAGTAGTAATAGTGACCTGTTTATTCCTCTGCACCAGATTGTAATCAGCTCTAGCATTGAAGATTTGTCTGAGCATCCAACAGGCTTGCTTGGGAGCTGGCATTTGCATGAATTGTTGCCCATTGATATAATAAGAATGGATCCATTTAATCCACAGCCTATCTTGTTTTGCTTCCACATCCCAGCATATTTTTGCAATAGCTGCTCTATTCCATATATGATATTCACCAAATTTAGACCACCACAGGATTTAGGAGAGCACATCTTTTCCCAAGATATCAATGCCTTCTTAGTT
The DNA here is from genome assembly GCF_001879085.1 of Nicotiana attenuata. Classification (NCBI taxonomy): domain Eukaryota; kingdom Viridiplantae; phylum Streptophyta; class Magnoliopsida; order Solanales; family Solanaceae; genus Nicotiana; species Nicotiana attenuata. Next base: position 110,001 of record NW_017671132.1, read on the forward strand.
ATGGTATTGGTTGCTGACCATATATAACTTCGATAATATGCATCAATAGTTTTAAGTACCTTGACTGGTAAGGGTAGAATCTGAGCCCAGTATGCTTGTACTCCAAAAATGACACTTTGAACTAGTTGTACTCTTCCTGCATATGATAGTTTCTTAGCTGTCCGTGAGGATATTCTTGCTACTATTTTCTGAATGAGTGGCTGCCATTGGATCATCGATATCTTTTTTGTTGACAGGGGAATGCCTAGATATTTGAAAGGCATTTCCCCTTGTCCATACCCTAGATGCAGTAAGATTTTATCTCTTTCATCTCTTGGTACCCCTCCAAAATACACTGAACTCTTCCCCATAAGTCTCCTCTTGCAAATAGCAGAAGGTCATCAGCAAAACTTAGGTGTGTAATACCAAGTTTGGCATATTTTGGATGGTATCTTAACTCTTTGTCCTCCTTTAATCCATGAAGACTCCTACTGAGATATTCCATGGCAATGGCAAATAGGAAGGGTGATATGGGATCCCCTTGCCTGAGCCCTTTTTTTGCATCAAGAGGGGTAGTAGTCTCTCCATTGATCAAGATAGTGTAATTGACTGTTTTGACACACTCCATGATCCAGCTGATGAATTGAACAGGGAAGCCCAAACTTTCCATTACCTGCTCCAAGTAGATCCACTCCACTGAGTCATAGACTTTTTGTAAGTCTATCTTAATCATGCATCTATCTGAGATGTGTTTCCTTGTGTAAGCTTTAACCAATTCATGAGCCATGATAATATTGTCAGCAATTCTCCTCCCAGGTATAAATCCTGCCTTATTTTCACTAATGATGCTAGCAATAACCTTCTGCATTCTTGCTGCTAGTATTTTGGAGATCATCTTATAGAGTAGAGTACAGCAAGCAATAGGTCTAAAGTCTTTCACTGTGACTGGCTTGTCCACCTTTGGAGTTAGTGTGCGGGTAGTGCATTAAGTGCCTTATACAGTCTCCCAGTACTAAAGAATTCCTTAACAGCTTCACAGATCTCCACTTTGATAACAGGCCATGTCTTCTTGAAAAAGCAAGCATTGTAACCATCTATTCCTGAAGCTTTGTCCTCCCCTATATTCTGCAGTCCTTCAAATATTTCTTGATCAGATATTTCTGCAACTAGTTGCCTTCTTTGCTGTTGGGATAGCACAGGCCCTTGCTTCATGATCTCCCTATTTATTGAGGGTAGATTTGTTGCTGCAGTCCCCATCAATGATTTGTAGAATTCAATGATTTCATGTTTGATCTTATCAGCATCATTCAGCTTCTGACCATCTAGGGCTGTGAGTTCTTTAATCTGCTTCCTTTGATTTCTCTCCTTCAACATAGCAGAGAAGTATTTGGAGTTAGAATCCCCAAGCTTAATCCATCTTGCTCTAGACTTTTGCTTTAGGACACTTTCCTGTATAAGAGACCATTTTTCCATCTGATGAAGGGCATTTTTCTCTTGCTCCAGCAGGCCATCAGTATAGTTAGTGATAATCCTCTCTTGTATCTCTTGTGGTTCTCCACGAGCCCTATCAATCTTGTAAGCAATAGATCTACACTCCTCATTATTTAAGGTTTTAAGTCTAGCTTTCAAGGTTTTCAATTTCAACCATATATTCTGCATTCTCCACTTTGTCACATTCTGCTCCCATACTTCTTGCACTATTTGTAAAACCTGCTATGATCTGCCCAAACATTTAGAAATCTGAATGGAATTTTGCCTGGCCTTGAATTCATGAATATTGAAAGGAGCATAGGTGAATGATCAGATATTTGAGGCAAATCATATTCATTTTAACCTGTCCCCATTGCATCATCCACTCAAAATTTCCAAACATCCTATCAATTCTGCTTCTGATTCTGTCAGTGCCATCTTGTTTGTTCGACCAAGTGTAGTAATCACCCTTCCATAGCAATTCACTCAACTGCAGAGTTTGAATGCAGTTAGCAAAATCTTGAGTTTCAGCATATGTTATAGGATTGCCCATTAGTCTATCTTGGGAATATAGAACTGCATTGAAATCTCCTCCAATTAACCAAGGAGTGGTTATGTTTGCAGCCATTTTATGAACCTCTGCCCATAGTGCCTTCCTTTGCTCAATTGTGTTATGTCCATAGACTACTGTTATTAGGCAGTCTATCTTTCCTACATTATCTGTAATTTGACAATGCACATATTGATCCCCAGCTTTGAGTAACTTCACACTATACCATCTTGGATCCCATAATACCCACACCCTACCATTTTGAGCATATTGGTAGTTATTTATCCCTTCCCAATCAGGTGCAATAGCTTTAGTAACTCTCTTGAAATTGTGTTCTTTCACTCTGGTTTCCATTAGGCCAGCTATCTTGACATTTTTGCTTTTGATATAGTTAGCCAATTCCTTCTGTTTATACCTCTTATTGACTCCCCTCACATTCCAGAATAGCCAATTAGTTAGCATGTTAGGTGTCCTCCTCCCCTGTCAAGGGGTAATTGTTGCACATCCCCAGTTCCACATGGTAGCACCTCAAATGGATTTCTCAGTTTTACAGTAGACAATAGTGGAAAGTTTGTCAAGTTAAACTCAGGACTGCACTCCACTTGTTTCCCTCGATTGTGGTTACTCAGTATAACTTTACTTGGGCTACTTGGTGGTGCTGTCTCATATTGTCCTTGGCTACTTTCAGGCCTGGACTTTGCTGAGATGATTGCCTTCTGTTGAACCTCTGTTGCCTGTTGTTGCATCTGTTGCTCAACTGGTATGGATTGTACAGATTGAGTATCATTTTGCTGCACCTTTCCTTTAGTTCTCCATTCCATAGTCACTTTCTTAGCCTCCCTTGCTTTGCCTTTTTGATTAATCTGCTGCTTACCATCCTGCTTAGTACCAGTACCATGAGGAGCACATGAGTGGCCAACCTTTTGACACTGCTCACAGAATTTAGGCTTCCACTCATAGTAGACATCTTGCAAGAATTGTTTCCCCTTTGGATCTCTAACCCAGATTTCTTCCTTCAAAGGTCTAGTCACATTAACCTCTATCAACATTCTAGCATATGAGATCCTGGTTTTCTTAGTTGTGCATTCATCCGCAAAAATAGGGGTTCCAACTGCACTTGCTATTCTACTCAATGAGTTAACTCCCCCAGCAATTCAATGGTAATTTTGGAAAATTAACCCATAGGGGAATTTCAGTGGGAAATTCCTCTTTAAAATCAAACTCTGCAGTCCAGGGCTTCAAAATTATAGGCCTATTGTTAATTGTATACGGTCCAGAATAGTAAATCTCTTTCATATCAGCTTTAGAGTGAAATCTGATGATGTAATAACCTTCCTCATGAAGAAATACATCTAGTTCCCTCACACTTGCCCAATTAACATTTATATATCTCTTCATAGTGTTGTATCCTGGGGTATCTCCTAGAATGTATACAATTAAGGCACATTTCCACTTCTCAGTTTCAGATTCAACCTCTTCCTTATCCAATTGCACAATTACTTGACCATTGACAATTTCCGGTGGAATATATGAGAGAGACATACCATTTGCTGCAGATCTGTTCTTCTGGAATAGATTAGACCATGTTTTAGGGCCTACTTCTTTTGTCACTAAGGCTGGTTTCATCACTCCTTGTTCTTCCTCCGCAATTGTTACTGTTGCATTAGCTACTGTAGCATGCAGACCCTGATCCTTCGTTTTTTCCTCCAATTGCACTTTTGACGCAGAAGCTGGAGGTGTTGTGAGATCTAGCTTCTTTGAAACTCCTGAGCTAGACACACCCCCAGTGTTCCTCCATTGAGCTCTAGTGTCCGAGTTAAGTTCTAGGTCTGGCGTTTGCAGATCAGTCTCCTTTTCTGTTGGTTTGCTATGTGTGGTAGTTGGTCTTTCTGAGCTGGTAATGACAATTTTTTTGGGTCTTCCTCGCCCTCTCCCCCTCCCTCTCGCCATGGATGACCAGGTTCAGCGCACGTTAACTAACGTGAGGTGAGAGCATTCTAGAAACCTTTTGACTTAATTTTTACGGTTAATCTCTAATGTCACCTATGTAATTATTACGGGTTCATAAGTATCTATAAATATTGTAGTATTTAATAAGTATTAATTTGAAATTGCAATAGATAATTATAAGGAAAAATCCTTTTGGCCACATCATTTTTGGCCAGATTGACCCAAATGGGGTCATTAAGGTAATTTTACGCCCCAATTAGGGTTTCAGACATATTTCTATACCGATAATGCCCTTTTGATTAATTTTGAATATTTCTCTACCACCATTTAATAGTTGTCTTCCCAATATATGAAAGATCTCAAAGGTTGCAAACCCTATTTTCCATAAAGCTTTTCTTTTATTTTTTTTACGTATTTCCATCCTTTTTTTTTTGTAGTATACATCCATATAATTCAAAATTATTCATCTATATACATGTATTTGTTTGTGCATTTCGTATATTTTTAGTATTTGATTGTGTATTTCATATATTTTTTAGTATAATAAGGTCTTCAAAGCCCTACTATTTAAACAAACCTAGATGGCCGAAAACATACTTAAACAAACCTAGATGGCAGAAAATTCACTACAACAATTGTGATATTTAGCTACGGATTATTAGATACAACACAAAATTCGTCACTAATTGTTCAATTTTTGTAACAAAAAATATAATTCGTCTTTAAATACATGAACCACATACTTTTAGTGACGAAACACAAAATTTTGTAGTGAAGTTTCGTCCACTAAAGTTTCCCACCAAAAAATAAGTTGGCGCCATTTATTGAGTAATATTAGCGACAAGTTTAAATTTATCAGTAAAAAGAGCAGTAAAGATTTCCATGTGTTATGCAGACCCTATCCAAACATCCCTAGTGGCTGTTGAATTTTTTAGGGATATAGCTTTTTTAGCTATCTTTATTTATAAGGTAAAAATTTTAATGATCCTAAATTTTAGCAATTCTTATATATTTAAATAAGTAAAGATTTAATAGCTAAAATTTTAATTGATTTTAAAGTCCTAGTAAAATTATAAAATGACTATTTTGTTCAGTGTGATTCTATTTTTAAAAGGCAGAAAAGGCGGACGATATTTCGTTAAGGACCTTCGTGCCTAGACGGGATAGTTTTAGAGTACGCGCGTTGCGCGTATCCTTATCGTTGGAAAGAAATTTTTAAAGTGATATGAATAATATTATTTGACTTCCTATATTACTTAAATAAGCATAGTTTTAAAAAAATATGTAGAAAGTTATATTTTAAACGATCTTATAAATTAGAGTACAATTTAATGCTAATTTCAATATATAAATCTAAGTATCTTATCTATGCTTCACTTGTCGAATATTGTAATTGGTTTTGTGATTTACTATGGCTATATATTACAATATGTAAATAAAAAATTAAAGTATGTTATATATTATTACTATGAATTATTATTATTATTTTTAAACTTAAGCATGCCATTTATTTAAAGATATTTTCTTACTCGTCCTTATGTGTTTATGGTAGTTTACAATAGTAACTTTTAGTGTTTAGAAATTTAAGAAATAAATTTATATAACTTGAGTATTAGGAGTTCCTACATAGTTCAAATAAGAAAAGATTTAATACCAAATTTTTAATGTATTTCACTTAAATATTAGGAAAAAATTAATTTACACTTTTATCCAATAAGAAATCATTTTTTAAAGTGTAAAAAAGACGAACAACATTCCGCTAAGGAAGTTCGTACTTTTAATATAATATATAATATATGGATAGCTATAGGTATAAATAATTTGTATAAGTATANAGTTCGAATAAAATTTAGTAAATTTAATAAATAAAATTTTAGTTTATATCAAGATACTAAATATTAGGAAAAAAAACATAAACAAATTATACTTAATTTTCAAAAACTTTATGCCTAAGAACTCCTTCTACGTGTAGTTAATGTTTAGCCTTAAATTTTTTTAATTTTGGTACTACTAATTATAAATATGTTACATACTTTAATTAGGAAAAAGAATTTATGTAAGGTAAATCTTAATCAATTTTAAAGTGCCAAATATTAGGACTTAATAAATATTTCAAAAATGATTAATAACTAAAAGTTTAATTGATTTTAAGGTCCTAAATATTAAAAAAATAATTTAAATTACACTTTTGTCCAATATGAAATCCATTATGAAAGGGTAAAAAAGGCGAATGACATTTTGCTAAGGGCCTTCGTGCTTTTAATATTATATAGATATAGATAGATTGNGACCATGAAGATGTAAGTACCACAAGCAGGGAGACGACCAAAGTGTCCTTATTAATGTTGTACTCGAAGATGATCAGTAAGTACTTCAAAAATAGAAACAATACTTTATTGATAGATTACCTATATATGTGTTTATTAACCTTACCATGAAACGTATAGGAGGAACAGGATTATGGCAACATTATGGAGCGAACTTGTGGATCAAATTCAACATCACTTGAATAAATCTGCCAATGAGCCTTTGATTGTTGTTTTGCAGCATATGAAACCTCAAAAATATCGAGGTTTACCATAAATTACATGTATTTTTTAATTTTACTGTATAAAAATTTTAAATTTCAAATTTTTATTTATAATTCATTTGATACATAGGTAATTACTCAGTGCGTAGCTGTTGGTATCAGATAAAGATATGGATAAATTCTACGTTGCCGCAGTCTATTGACTTTAAATCCAGGTTCGTCAAGTGTATAATCCTTTTCTATCTGTACACAAAATATAACAATAGTATTTATAAATTACAATTTTTGACTTATGCAGATTACTTGCAACACGTCAATCAAACATTGAGCGAATCACTCGAACAAGTTCTCAGCAAAGTTACTCTGTTAGAGATGAGTTAGACAAAGGAATTGTACTGTTTAAAACTATTAGGGATTTAGTTCAGTGCACGCAAGTGAGTTTAATTTACTTTCTCAATTATATTTTCCTTATGTTTTCTGTTTTGCATTTACAATAATTGTTTATTTTTTACTCAATAGGAATGTAGCTATTGGATTGCGGTAAAATTGGTTAATTTGGAACTTGACCGGGGATGGTCATACTTGGCATGCAACAAGCATAGTCGAAAGGTTGAAAAAGTTGGAAATAAATACTTTTGTAACAAATGCAATGAAGAAAAATTTTCAGTTACTCACAGGTTAGTACTATTTATGTATATTTAAAATCTTCTATCTATAAAAAATATGCATAAGGTTAATCAAAATTGAGTTGCAGGTATAGGCTTCAAGTTCGTGTTATGGATGGAACCGCTTTTATCTCATTGTTGCTTTGGAATCGCGAAGCTATGCAACTTAGAGGGAAGTCCGCAAAAGAACTAAGGAAAGATTACTTGAGGTATACTACTAAAGTTAATTTGATTAACCATAAAAATATTTCTAAGCTATGAAATTTGGTGTAGACTTCACTTGCGGATGCTGACTGTTCTTATCCAAGTAACTGGACGATATTCTTTATAAAAAAAATCATATTCAAGGTTATTGTTAAGCAACAGAATATTGAGTCACAGGTCGAAGTCTACAAAGTTCTTAAGTTTAGTGATGATGATGACCTTCTAAAGGAATACAGCCACAGTTTATTCGAAGACAATATCACTGTAAACTTTTTTTACTCACAACCTCCTCATACAAAATTTATGTATAAATACTTTTGCACTCGTAGTGAGCAAACACTATCTATTTTCTAATCATTTAATATGATATTCCTACCCTATTCTGAACTTTTATCTGAAAATACGGCCTCATGGTCTAAAAGAATTGGATCCTAATCGTTTGGAGGCGAATGGCCCGGCCATGGGCCTATCCAAAATCTCGCTTTTGTACCATTTCAGATTGCCATAGAAGTATTGAGTTGAAAGGAACTCCTTTGTGCTCTCATATGTTCCAGATACCACAAAAGATAGGGAATTGTGTAGGGGTGTGCATTCGATTTATCGATTCGATTTTGACCCTTATCGATAATTACTTATCGATTATCGATTTGTACATATGCTTATCGTTATCGTTTCAATAAGGTTTCGATTTTTTCGATTTCGATTTATCGATTTTTGGGCTTATCGATTCGGTTATCGATTACACCAATAAGAAAATTTGCGGGATTCCACGGAAAGTATATCGCTATAAACACGCCTAACTAATATGGACCAAAAGAAGCTAAAATAAGACGAACACCGTTTATAACATAAAAATTATGTCAACAAGCACATGCAAGGAAACTAAAGTAAGGGATCAAATGTATGCCACCAACACTCCAACGGTATAAAAAAAATACATCATCGCGGCTAATTCTATTTTCCATTAATTTGAACTTCATTCCCTTGAGCTTTAAGTATGATCATTCCTTAAATGTGGTAGATGAAATAATAGGGTTAGGGACTTAGGGTAAAGGAAAGGGTATTATAGAACAAGGGTAAAAAAAAATTAAAAAAAATACTTTTAAAAAAATTAATTTTTTTTATAGTATTTCTTATCGGTTTATCGATAAACCGATAAATCGAAGAGGACAAAATCGAAATCGAAATCGATAACTCGATAAGGAAAATTTTGAAATCGAAATCGAAATCGATAAATCGATAAACCGATATCGATAAACCGATAACAAATAATCGATTCGATTTATCGATAAACCGATTCGAATGCACACCCCTATTAAAAATCACGTTTCAAAATATTTTTGTAGGTTTAGAAGTCTATGTTTTGTTTTAAAAATGTTATAATTTTAAAACTTTCAAGACATACAGGATATTCGTGGTTGTTGTATTTGTGTTATGTTCATTTGGATTCATATTTTCTTGCACCACCAAATTTTTTTGGTTTGAATCCATTTTTAGATAAGGAGAAAGTGTCCACTTGACTTGGTTTGATAAGGAGGAAGTATACTAAATCGTATACCGTATTTGTTTTTAAGAAAATACAAAAATTTGTATACACGTAAAATACAATGGAAGCAGATATACTAAAAAGACTCTTCAGCTACCAACATTTAATTTTCGCATTCCTCAATGCTTGGGAATAGGAAGAGCCTCTCCATATTTAATTTTGTGTTTTGGAGGAAAAATTATAGGCTAAATAGTTGGGGGGTCTTTGATGTCTTTTCACGCATGTGGCCAAAGTTGGGTCATTAAAGTAGGGCCGTTTAGCATCACCCTAATTATAAAGAGAAAATCTCACTTTATACCCATTAATTCTAAACTATTTACCCTTTAATGCCCAGGCCCAAACTATTTACTACTCCTACCCATGGGGCCCAAACTATTTACCCGATTAAAATAAAATAGAAGTGGAAGAAACCTGGTAAGCAGAACAACACTGAATATGAATTGGGGAAGGAAGTCAGCACGAGAGGGTTGGTGCTTAGAGCTGTAAATGGAGTTCCATTCTTCCTCTATTTTCTTCTTCTTCTCTAAACCCATTAGTTTTCTAGAGTTAACACTTGAATTCGTTTCCATTTCTATTATGGGGTTTAATTCTAAAATAATTTTCTCTTATTGTAGTATTCTGGAAAACGAGTTTGGGTGAAGAGAAAGAAGAAGGTACTAGTGAGAAACACGCTTGTTTCTCACTAATACCTTCTTCTTTAAAATCTTCACCCAAACTCGTTTTTGGAGATTTATTGTACAAAAATTCAAATCCACCATTGAAGGACCTTGAAGCTTGAAACCCATAACTTGGTTTGTTTGAGTTTTTAATTATTTTGATCCGATCCTATATGGGTTTGTTTGGAAAGTTGATTTGAGGTTGTAGCTAAAGTTTTAGTCAATTTGGTGGAGATTTTGTAGTAGATTTTAGAAGTTTGGGTTGAATTATAGTTGAACAAGAGAAGAAGACGAATTTGTATTGTATACTCAAATAGTATACAAATATACCATTTTGGTATACAATTCATTCCAACTATATACCCTATTAGTATAGCTATATACTATATTGGTATCATATGCTAGTTGAATATTTTTTGGTTGTATTAGCTGCATTTATTAGTACAATATTTGATTTTCTTTTAATAATAGTAATATAGTTCAATATCTTGAAATACTTTATCACATTAATATGTGGTACACTATTTTTTTATTTTTCTCTTTATGCATGTGTGTTATGTAATAGTAGTTGTGAGGGATTTTCCCGATGTATTTCCTGCAGTGCCGGGTATGCCGCCGGACAGGGATATTGATTTTGGTATTGACCTGGTGCCGGGCACTCAGCCCATCTCTATTCCGCCATATCGTATGGCACCAGCGGAACTGAAAGAATTGAAGGAGCAGCTTCAGGAACTCCTAGATAAGGGGTTCATTCGGCCTAGTGTGTCACCTTGGGGTGCGCTAGTTCTGTTTGTGAAGAAGAAGGATGGCACAATGAGAATGTGCATCGATCATAGGCAATTGAACAAGGTAACAATTAAGAACAAGTATCCCCTGCCTCGCATTGATGATTTGTTCGACCAGCTTCAGGGAGCGAGGGTGTTTTCCAAGATTTATCTCCGTTCGGGTTATCACCAGTTGAAGATCAGGGATTCAGATATTCTTAAGACTGCTTTCAGGACTAGATATGGTCACTATGAGTTTCTTGTCATGTCTTTCGGGCTGACCAATGCCCCAGCAGCGTTCATGCATTTGATGAACAGTGTATTTCGGCCTTATCTGGATTCGTTCGTTATTATTTTCATTGATGATATTCTGGTGTACTCGCGTAGTCAGGAGGAGCACGCGGAGCATTTGCGAGTTGTATTGCAGAGATTGAGGGGGGAGAAGCTTTGTGCAAAGTTCTCCATGTGTGAGTTTTGGCTCGGTTTAGTGGCTTTCTTGGGACACGTAGTGTCCAGCGAGGGTATTCAGGTTGATCCAAAGAAGATAGAGGCAGTCCAGAGTTGGCCTAGACCGTCCTCAGCCACAGAGATTCATAGCTTTCTTGGGTTGGCATGCTATTATCGCCGGTTTGTTCAGGGATTCTCATCCATTGCGTCACCCTTGACCAAGTTGACTCAGAAGGGTGCTCCATTTGTATGGTCGGACGAGTGTGAGGAGAGCTTTCAGAAGCTCAAGACAGCTTTGACCACAGCTCCAGTGTTGGTTTTGCCATCAGCTTCAGGTTCATATACCGTGTATTATGATGCTTCGAGAGTTGGGATTGGTTGTGTATTGATGCAGGAGGGTAGGGTTATTGCTTATGCTTCTCGTCAGTTGAAGCCCCACGAGAAGAACTACCATGTTCATGATTTGGAGTTGGCTGCTATAGTTCATGCATTGAAGATTTGGAGGCATTACCTGTATGGCATATCTTGTGAGGTATTCACCGATCATCGCAGTCTTCAGCATTTGTTCAAGCAAAAGGATCTTAATTTGAGGCAACGGAGATGGCTAGAGTTGCTTAAGGATTATGATATTACTATTCTATATCATCCGGGGAAGGCCAATGTAGTGGTCGATGCTTTGAGCTGAAAGGCAGTGAGTATTGGGAGTTTGGCGTATATTCCACTTGGGGAGAGGCCCCTTGCAGTTGATGTTCATGCCCTGGCTAATCGGTTTGTGAGACTAGATATTTTAGAGCCCAGTCGGGTGTTGCCTTGTGTGGTTTCTCGGTCTTCCTTGTATGATCGCATCAGAGAGCGCCAGTATGAGGATCCGCATTTGCTTGTCCTTAAGGACAGGGTTCAGCATGATGATGCCAGAGATGTGACCATTGGTGATGATGGTGTGTTGAGGATGCAGGGCCGGATTTGCATGCCCAATGTGGATGGGCTTCGGGAGTTGTTATTGGAGGAGGCCCACAGCTCGCGGTATTCCATTCATCCGGGTGCCGCGAAGATGTATCAGGATCTTAGACAACACTATTGGTGGCGGAGGATGTAGAAAGATATTGTGGAGTTTATATCCCGGTGTCTCAATTGTCAGCAGGTGAAATATGAGCATTAGAGACCGGGTGCTTGCATCAGCAAATGGTTATTCCCGAGTGGAAGTGGGAGAGGATCACTATGGATTTTGTTACCGGACTCCCACGGACTTTGAAGAAGTTCGATGCTATTTGGGTGATTGTAGACAGGTTGACCAAGTCCGCGCACTTCATTCCTGTTTGTACTACTTATTCTTCAGAGCGGCTGGCAGAGATTTATATTCGGGAGATTGTTCGGTTGCATGGTGTCCCAGTGTCCATCATATCAGATCGGGGCACTCAGTTTACTTCTCAGTTTTGGCAGTCTGTTCAGTGAGAGTTGGGTACTCAGGTACAGTTGAGCACAGCCTTTCACCCTCAGACGGACGGGCAGTTCGAGCGCACCATTCAGATACTAGAGGATATGCCACGCGCCTGTGTTATTGACTTCGGAGGGTCATGGGATTGGTTTCTACCGCTTGCAGAGTTTGCCTAGAACAACAGCTACCAGTCGAGTATTCAGATGGTCCCGTATGAGGCTTTGTATGGGAGGCGGTGTAGATCTCCAGTTGGTTGGTTCGAGCTCGGGGAGGCTAGGCTATTGGGGACAGATTTGGTTCAGGAGGCTTTAGATAAAGTAAAGGTAATTCAGGAGAGACTCCGTACAGCGCAGTCGAGGCAGAAGAGTTATGCGGACAGGAAGGTTCGAGATGTATCCTACATGGTTGGTGAGAAGGTCCTGTTGAAGGTTTCACCCACAAAGGGTGTTATGAGATTCGGAAAGAAGGAGAAATTGAGTCCGCAGTTCATTGGGCCTTTTGAGGTACTTCGGAGGATTGGGGAGGTGGCTTATGAGCTTGCCTTGCCACCTAGCTTGTCGAGCGTGCATCTAGTTTTTCATATTTCTATGCTCCGAAAGTATATTGGAGACCCGTCCCATGTTATGATTTTTCAATAAGAGGGTGATTTGACTTATGATGTAGAGCCAGCAGCCATTTTGGAGCGTCAGGTTCGGAAATTGAGATCAAAGGATGTAGCTTCAGTGAAGGTGCAGTGGAGAGGTCGGCCCGTGGAGGAGGCTACCTGGGAGACCGAGCGGGAGATGCGGAGCAGATACCCTTACCTATTTGAGGCTTCAGGTATGTTTCTTGACTCGCTCGAGGACGAGCGTTTGTTTAAGTTGGGGAGGATGTGATGACCCGACCCGTCGTCTCATGAGTTACCGCTACGTTCCCCCTATTTCTGCTTCTTTATGCTTCGTTATCCGTGTTTTATGTGGTTGAGTTGATTGGGTTGAGTTCGGAGTGAATTTGGTAAGAAATGAGACACTTAGTCTCTTTAAGGAAGGCTTAGTTTGGAAAAGTCAACCGGATGTTGACTTATGCCTTAGAGGGCTCGGATGTGATTTCCGATGATTCGGTTAGCTTCGGGGGATGATTTGTGACCTAGGAGTGTGATCGGAAGTGGTTTTGGAGGTCCGGTGTAGAATTAGGCTTGAATTGGTGAAGTTAGTATTTTGGCAATTTTTGGTTGTTAGGTGAGATTTTGATCCGAGGGTCGGAATGGAATTTCGAGAGTTGTTGTAGCTTCGATATGTGATTTGGGATGTGTGTGTAAAATTGCAGGTCATTCGGAGGTGATTTGGTTGGGTTTTTGATCAAATGCCTGTTTCGGAAGTTTTAGAAGAACTTAGGCTTGAATTCGATGTAATTTGATGGTTTTGGTGTTGTTTGAGGTGTTTTGATGATTGGAACAAGTTTTAATGATGTTTTAGGATGGGTTGGTACTTTTGGTTGAGGTTCCGGGGGCCTCGGGGTGATTTCGGATGGCTAACGGAAGGTTTTTGGGACTTAGGAAATTGCAGAAATGCAGCATATTGCAGAGGAATTTTGACCTTCGCGATCGCGGGAGGTCCCCCGCGTTCGCATAGAAGCAATTCGGGAGGCCTGAGATTTGTTCATCGCGTTCGCGATCGCAGAGAGAGTTAAATGGTGAAGCTTCACGTTCGCAGTGAGTGGTCCGCGTTCGCGTAGTGGAAATTGAGGGTCCAGCTAAGTTGTTCTCCGCGTTCGCATCAGGAGGGCCGCGTTTGCATAGTTCGGGGAAATCATTCATCGCGTTCGCATGAAATATGTCGCGTTCGCGTAGGTCAAGTTGGAGGTCTTGAAATACTGCTCTTCGCGATTGCGAGCCTGGGGTCGCGATCGCATAGAAGGAATCAGTAGCTGGGCAGAAGGGTTTTTAAACATTTTTCTTCCGCGAGCTTAAGTAATTTTTCCACCATTGTTGAACATTTTGAGAGCTCCTTGGGAGAAATTGAAGAGTGATTCGAAGAGGATTGATTGGAGGTAAGTTCTATGAACCAAAAATGTGATTATATTGTGGAATCAACCTAGAAATTCATGGAAATTTAGCTAAAAATGGAAGAACTAGGGCTTGGGATTTTAAAATTTTAAATTGGGATTTGAAGGGCCATTTGAGGTCGGATTTGAGAGTTTTTGATATGTATGGACTCGTGGAGAGATTAGGAACCCGTTGATGCGAAAATTTCTGAGTTTCGAGAAGTGGGCCGGGGCTCGGGTTTTGGTAATTTCGGGATTTGTGCGCGTAATTGATTATTTTCGCTTGGGCTTTGTTCCCTTAGCATATTGTGATGTATTCGCTATGATTTTGGATAGATTCGACGCGCGTGGAGGCCGACTTGAGAGGCAAGGGCATAGCGAGCTAGAGCTTTGGCCGGTTTGAGGTGAGTAATGATTGTAAATGATGTCCTGAGGGTTTGAAACCCTGGATTGCACACCATAGTGCTATAATGAGGTGACTTGCACGCCGGATAGCGAGTGTGGGGTAGAGCACCACTGGGGATTGTGACTTGGTCCGTCCCGATTGATGATTTTACCGCGTATTTGACTGAAACTTATTTGTTATTATCATGATTTGGGCTAGTTGCCATGTTTGGGGCTTGTGCCGACTTGTAGAACCCTTAGGGGCATTATCACTGTTTCCTCTACTGTTTTGACGCATTGTTTGAACTCAGTCCTGTTGATATCCACTGTTTTACAAACTCAGCCTAATTTTACTCATATTTAGAAACCTAAATGATATTTCTATGTGGGCTGAGATCCCTACCTTATATTAATGTGCCCGAGAGGCTGTGAGTAAAATGACTGAGAGGGGTTGAGAACCCAACAGTGAGGATATTATATATATTATGGATCGGGCTGCACGTCGCAGCAAATACTTATATGGATCGGGCTGCATGCTGCAGCAAATGTCTATGTGGATCGGGCTGCGTGCCACAACAATATAGCGCTTGGGCTGTAGGAGCCCCTCCCGGAGTCTGCACACCCCCAATGAGCGCAGTCGACTATTTATATGGATCGGGCTGTGTGCCACAGCGATGTACGGATCGGGCTGCACGCCGCAGCGGTTATTTTGATTTTGGTTATTATGAGAGATATATGGTTACTGTGTACGAGGAACGGAATTATACTTGTTAAATACCTGATAAATTACCTGTCTTACCTGATCTAAGGATATTTCACTTGACTTATTCACTATTTTGCTGCTTTGAGTTGATTTACTGCTTGATATAGAACTACTTAGTGCCTTTACGTGATTTCTTACTGTCAGCCATTATTTATGATTATTACTCACTGAGTCGGAGTACTCACATTACTCCCTGCACCTTGTGTGCAGATCCAGGTGCTCCCGAGGCATAGAGAGAGCTTTCCTGCTGTTCATCTTTCACCAGAGTCATCGAGGTAGCTGGATGGCGTCCGCAGACCCGATTTCTCCTTTTATCTTCTTTACTTTCAGTATTTCTAGACTATCTCAGTTTTAGGCTGTTTTAAAGACTTGTAATAGAGGCTTTTGACTTGTGACACCGGATCGGTGGGCTATGTAGTGGTGTTATTATGATTTCCGCACATTTTATCTACTGGTTCAGGCTTCTAGTTATGCTAATTTTGCATTTGAACTCTGTTAATTGGTAATGAACTCTATAAGAGAGGGGTTGTGATTGATAATTGGTCGAGCTTGCCTAGCAATGTGTTNAAGACTGATTAATACAAGGTGTACACAGTCCTCCATTTGTTGTATCAACAATGTGCACCTGTTTTGTGCCCATCTCATCAATCTTCTTCGTCAATATGCTCATCTGGGTCATGAGTGTGGCCATATTCTCTGCATGTGAATTGTTTGGGTCAAGAGGAACTGAGTGCACTATGGGTGCCAGTGTTGTAGCTCTAGTCATCCACCCCGAGTTTTGTGATATCTTGTCAAGAAGGATTTTGCACTCGGTGAATGTCTTACTCAATAATGCACCTCCAGCTAAAGCATCCACATTTGCTTTTAAATGGTCAGCTAACCCCATGTAGAATCTCTGGCCGAGCATCTGATCTGGAATGCCATGGTGAGAACACTTCACTAGCATTCCTTTAAATCTTTCCCAAGTTTCTTGCAAGGACTCAGTCGGCTGCTACTTAAACTGCAATATTTTATCAATCTGTCTTGCAGTCTTGTTTGGTGGATAGAACTTGTTCAGAAACTGCTTGACTAATTCCTCCCAGGTGGCAATGGAATTGATAGGGAGCGAGTTTAACCAAGTCTGAGCTTTCCCGGTCACAGAGAATGGGAACAGGAGCAGCTTGATAGCTTCCGGGGTCACATTTGGCTGCCTTTGGGTCACACAAATTGACAGAAAATTTTTCAGGTGCTGCTGAGGGTCTTCAATGTGTGATCCGGAGAACAATCCTTTATTCTGCAGTAGATACAACATGTTGTTGGTTATTTGGAAGGTCTCCGCTTGAATTGCGGGCACAACTATGGCAGTGGCCAAGTTATCAGCTGTGGGCTGTGCCCAGTCATACAGTGCAGCTTCGGGCACAAGGGGTGCCACTACTCTTACGTTGGGGTTTGCCGGCAGATCCCCAACGTTTCCAATGTTGTTTTCTGCGTCACCCATGTTAAATTCGAGCTGGTATGACTGATGTGATTGTTGGAGCCTCTTGTTAGCACGGTTCAATGCCCTGAATGTTTTCTCGGGGTCTGAAAGTCCTTCTAGCAGTTCTCCAGTCCTCGAGGAACTTCTAGGCATACACCTGATTTTCACAAGATTTCAAACATTAGAATTTCATTGAACAGATTGGGTATAGAGAAAACTGACTACACTAAGAATTTTTGTACTTCTTTCAATTGTAATTGATAACACCATTAATTCTCCGGCAACGACGCCAAAATTTGATAACGCCAAACTATGCCTTATAAAAAGACACACACGGACGTTGCAAATATAGTCTGGGTATTTTTGCCCAGAGTCGAACTACAGAGAATTAACCTATCAATTACTCTTGTCAGATTTACTAGATTCACATAGTCAATTTTTCCCAAACTTTGTACTTCATAATTGATGATGTATCTAACAACTAAACTGAAAGTAAATAAAGCTGGAAGTTAACTAAGATTGCTTGTATATAATTGGAATAAGATCTAAGGTAATGGTTTCCCCCGTTGTTGATTTCCTTGGTTGAATATGTATTATAACTCAGACTTAGTTGTCTCTATCAATCATGAACGCTCTAGCTATCATAAATCTTTCTCAAGCAATTATGATAATTTACTAGACACACTTTCTCAAGTTACGTTAGCTAGATTCACAAAACAGTTCACTTAGATTGCATCCGAGGTATCGTTATCTCTAATCCTACCTATATACCCTCGGTTATGACTCTCGTCTATACTCCGGGAGTGATATTGTTCATACAATCACCTAAATATGCACTCTCTCTCAAGCAGATACATACTAAATAGGGACGGATAATTGAGGGCCCTTTCAACTAACCACAATCAAAACATAGATGAACAAATAGAGATTAACAACCAATTCCAAATATATTAATAAAACAACCAAGTCATCCCCAACGGGTTTCACCAAAACCTTAGGTTAAAGCATCTAGCTACTCATGACAATGGAAGATAAAACCAATAAATTATTCATAATGGTAGAATTGCAATAAAAATAGAAGAGAATAGAAAACTATGATGTTTTGGATGATCTCTCACACTTGTTCTTCTTCCAAAAGTAATCTCAAAAACTCAGCCTCTCTATTGTGGGCGATTTTCTACATCTTATAAGGGTTTTACACCAAGTTTCCCCGAATTAACACTTTGGTCCCTGAACTTTCCGCGTCCTGCCGGGGTCCTACCGCGGTTACGCTAGGACCGCGACCAAAATGGCCTTCAGAATCTGCAGCAGTGTTCAGCCGCGGTCCTACCGCGGTTACGCCCGAACAGCGGCAGACCAACTTCAGTTCTGGCTTTGTCCCTTCGCTTGGTACACTTTGTGGATATTGTATGATTGGCCTCCTTTTCTCCGTAATTGATCCCAAAAGTACTCCACAAACTTCTTTTATTGGATATAGCCTGCAAAGCATGAAAAGCACTAATCAGAGCATTTGGTTATCACTTTTTACCATAAAAGCTATACAAAAATATGGTTCTTTGGGGCCTAATTATAGTCTAATTTACCTATTATCAGTAAGGAATTAAGATATAAGGAGAGATTGAGTGTTATGAGTAGTTGTTCGTAGAATGAATTGAAATAGTTTGTGTGAAGTATCCTCATGCAGGCTATTTAAGTTTGCATTGCATAAGTTAATACCTAATGGCATGGTGACATTGGAAAAATAGATGGCTTATGGATTCCTCATGTAGATGGCAAATGGGGCATTGTGCATGCTGGGCGATATGTATATTATGGAGATGACTGGATGTGGGAAGTCAATGATGGCTCATAAGCTATAAGAAATATTTGATTTTGTGGGGTAAGTGTAGTTTTCATAACCAATGGAATGAGTTAGATTGTTCGTAAGAGTGTAATATTTGTTAGAGTGATTTAACTGTGAAGAGGCCACTAGATGTGATGCCCCAATAAATATGGTCATATGTGTTAGGGTTTGTGAAGGTATGTATGTAGTGATGGATAATTAATTCCTTTATAGTCGTTGGTAGCTCAAAGGGTATTGTTTGGGTAGTTATGAAGTTCCCTGTTATATATTGGGAAAGTGATGAAGATTGATCATTCTGAGGTAGGGGACCTTCAATAATTTTCCTTAGAATTAAATTAATGTCTAGCCAAGGATCATCCCAGAAGCTTATGTGTTTCCATTAACGGGATGCCATTTGATGCCTAATTGCCATGAGGACCAGCCATGAGTGATTGCTTTCCAGTTGAAGGACATAGTTTTTGAATTAGTAGTTATTAAGTATTTGGAAAGAATTACTCTAGCCCAGTGTGAGGAAGGTGATTGAAATAGTCTCCAAGCTAGGGAGCGCAATAATGCTTTATTTTTATCTTTGAGGTTTTGTATACGCAAACCATCATTTTCCTTTGGTAATTGGATTGTTTCCCATTTAATAAGGTGTAATTTGCGTTTCTGTGGAGTGGTACCCCATAAGAAGTTTCTTTGATATCGTTCTAGTTTGTTAATGACACTATGAGGTATTTCGATTAATTGCATAACATGATTAGGCAGACAATTAAGAGTAGCTTTTATTAAAGTAGTGCGTCCTGCCATTGATAGGAAGTTCGTTTTACATCCTGATAATTTATTTTTGAAATTGTCTATTAAGTACTTGTAACAACCCGACCGGTCGTTTTCAGCTTTTGCACTTTGATCGCCAGTTCCTGGGCATGGCTTGACCCGTGTGATGTATTATGACTGATGTAGATCGTTGGTTTTGATTTTCAGGAAAATCGGAATGAATTTGAAAGAACAGTCTCAGTTGAAAGCTTTGAATTTGAAAGGTTTGTCTAAGAGTTGACTTATTTGTATATGAGCTTGGATCGGAAATTTTATGATCTAGTTAGCTTCGTTGGGTGATTTACGACCTAGGAGCGTGATCGGAATGCATTTTGGAAGTCCGTGGAAGGATTTGGCTTGAATTGGCAAAGTTAGTATTTTGGCAAATTCCGGTTGATAGGTGAGATTTTGATCCGAGGGTCGGAATGGAATTCCGAGAGTTGCTGTAGTTTCGTTATGTCATTTGTGATGTGTGTGAAAAATTTCGGGTCATTCGGAGGTGATTTGGTTGAAGTTTTGATCAAATGCGTGTTTCGGAAGTTTTAGAAGAACTTAGGCTTGAATTCGATGTAATTTGATGGTTTTGGTGTTGTTCGAGGGGTTTTGACGATTGGAGCAAGTTTGAATGATGTTTTAGGATGCGTTGGTGCTTTTGGTTGAGGTCCCGGGGGCCTCGGGGTGATTTCGGATGGCTAACCGGGAGTTTTGAACTTGGAAAAAAATGCAGAAAAGGCAGCAGTTATTGCAGAGAATTTTTGGTCTTCGCGATCACGGGAGGACCCTCGCGATCGCATAGAAGGAATTCGGGGAAGCATTATTTTTGTTCTACGCGATCACGTATAGGCGAATGCGATCGCATAGGCTTGTGAGGTGTGCCTTCGCGATCGCGTGAATGTGGTTGCGATCGCAGAGTGTTGGAGGAGGCAGTATCGCGTTCGCAGGGTTTCTATTGCGATCGCATAGTGCATTTTGAGGGCTGGAAAAAAATTTGTTCATCGCGATCGCGAGCCTTTGGCCGCGATCGCATAGAAGGAAGTTCAGGAGCTGGACAGAAGGGTTTAAAACATTTCATCCGCGAGCTTAAGTCATTTTTCCTCCATTGTTGAGTATTTTGAGAACTCTTTGGGAGAAATTGAAGAGAGATTCGAAGAGGATTGATTGGAGGTAAGTTCTATGAACCAAAAACGTGATTATATTGTGAAATTAACCTAGAAATTCATGGAAATTTAACTAAAAGTGGAAGAGCTAGGGCTTGGGATTGTGAAATTTAAAATTGGGATTTGAATGGCCATTTGAGGTCGGATTTGAGAGTTCTTGATATGTATGGACTCGTGGCGAGATAAGGAACCCGTTGATGTAAAATTTTTTGCGTTTCGAGAAGTGGGCCCGGGGCTCGGGTTTTGCTAATTTCAGGATTTTTGATATTTTTTGATTGTTTTCGCTTAGGTTTTGTTCCCTTAGCATATTGTGACGTATTCGTTCTGATTTTGGATAGATTCGACGCGCATGGAGGACGATTTGAGGGGCAAAGGCGTCGCGAGTTAGAGATTT
Organism: Nicotiana attenuata; assembly: GCF_001879085.1. Classification (NCBI taxonomy): domain Eukaryota; kingdom Viridiplantae; phylum Streptophyta; class Magnoliopsida; order Solanales; family Solanaceae; genus Nicotiana; species Nicotiana attenuata. The sequence continues at coordinate 131,011 of NW_017671132.1, forward strand.
CATCGGTTCAAGGTGAGTAATGATTGTAAAAAATATCCTGAGGGTTTGAAACCCCGGATTGCACATCGTAGTGCTATATTGAGGTGAGACACGCGTTGGATGATGAGCGTGGGGTCTTTTACTACTGGGGATTGTGACTTGGTCCGTCCCGATTGATGATTTTACCGCGTATTTGACTGAAACTTATTTGTTATCGCCATGATTTGGGCTGATTGCCATATTTGGGCTTCGTGCCAATTATTTGAACTCTTTGGGGATTTTATCACTATTTCCTCACTATTTTGATCTATTACTTGAACTCAGTCCTGTTGATATCTACTGTTTTACAAACTCAGCCACTTTTACTCAGATTTGAAACTTAAACGATATTTTTAAATGATGTTTTGGGCTGAGAACTACTGTTTTACTAATGCCCGAGGGGCTTGTGATGATTTTCGGACTGAGTGAGGCCGAGGGCCATATGTGAGGATATGTTGAGTTATATGAGGCCGAGGGCCTGATATATATATATATATATATATATATATATATATATATATATATATATATATATATATATATATATATATATATATATANATATGCCACGAGGTGGCTTGAGTGATGTGAGGCCGAGTGCCGAGTGATGTGAGGCCGAGTGTCGAGTGATGATGCCACGAGGTGGCTTGATATAGCGCTTGGGCCGTAATGAGCCCCTCCGGAGTCTGCACACCCACAGTGAGCGCGGGTACCCATTGTTCTGAGAGTGAGCCCGAGGGGCTGAGAGTGTTCTGAGAGTGAGCCCGAGGGGCTGGTATTGTTCTGAGATATGTGCCCGAGGGGCGAACCTTTATGTGTTCATCTTTCATATTTACTTGTCATTTTACCTGTTATACTGTGGTATTTGTGCCCGAGGGGCGGATTTTTGGTGCTTATCGACACTAACTATTTTGCATTCATTGCGTAACTGTTGAAAAAGTCATTTTCAAAAGAGTTTAAATTGAGCTAAGATATTTCTAAAGATTTCACAGCTTCACTGCTTTTCTCAAAGGGCTTTACACTGCTCTATACAACATGTTGGTTTGCTTTACGTGATTTCTTACTGCTCAGTTGTTATTTACCTATATTACTCACTGAGTTGGAGTACTCACTTTACTCCCTGCACCGTGTGTGCAGATGCAGGTATTTTTGCACCCAATAAAGGGTTTTGTCTGAGCGGAGGTAGAGTTATCGGAGTTAGCAAGGTGACTGTCATCGTTCGCAGCACCGCTTTTCTCCCTTTGTTTATCAGTCCTGTTTCGTATATTTCAGACCTTGTAGTTGTATTTATACTCTAATAGATGCTCGTGACTTGTGACACCCCGATTAGGGCTGTGTCGGGTTGTACTTCCGCTAATTATTATAATTAAACTATATTTAAACTGCTTATGAACTGTTTAATTGTTTTAAAAGGATGAATCGGGTTTAGTTGGCTGGCCTTGTCCCCATGAGAGGCGCCATCACGACCGGGTTTAGGTTTGGGTCGTGACAAGTTGGTATCAGAGCCTAGGTTTCATAGGTCTCACGAGTCATGAGCAGGTTTAGTAGAGTCTCGCGGATCGGTACGGAGACGTCTGTATTTATCCTCGAGAGGCTGCAGAACCTTTAGGAAAACTTCACAATTCTTGAATTCTTATCGTGCGTCCTTGATTCAGCTTGAAAAGTAACTCTTGAAATTCCTTCCACGCGTTCGCATGCGCGCATGAGCGCCCAGTATCAGATGTGCCTTGATGGCTTGTGATTCCTCGATCGAGGGGCGAGATGTGATCTCTGTGAGTTGATGTTGGGCCAGTCTGGAGGACTTGAGGCCAGATCTTTGCCTATGGCTTGAGCACCGAGGTGCTGATTGTGTGAGCAAGTGTTCTGAACTTATATGTTCGGTATTGTCCCTACTAGTGGAAGTGACGGCCGCATTGCTTTGTGACGAGTATGTTGTGACTGCAAGATGTATTCTATGAATTGGAAGCGATGAGTTATGGGTGTGTGAAGAATCTTTTCATGCTTCCTAGTTGATGGTGAAGTAAATTTCATGTTGCGGGATGAGTTCAGACTCAGGAAGACTAAGTGACGGTGTAATGTGTATGACGGTGGAAGGTATACAGAAGTGTTATATTGAGGCGAAGCAGGTGGGTTATCTCCTGCGGAGTGTTCTGAAGTGGTGTGATCCTTATGTGTATGTTAGAAGATCTCATGTGTAATTGAAAAGTACGTGTTGAAATTTGAAATTTCGGGTCGCTTAAGAGAGTGGGCTTAACTGTTGTGAGATTTGCTGAAGATTTAAAGTACTAGATGATTTGTGTTTACACAAGCTTACAAATGATTTGAGTTTAATCTCACTGTGGTATTGTGGCATCAATAGAGTAAAAGTGTTATGAGTTATTGAGTGTATCTTGATCTATGGCTTCGAGCCAAGTGGGGGAGTCTGCTGTGAGCAGTTGATTGCACGATTAGGTGCTATTTTGGTTCCAGTTTGAGGCGTGCGAGTGAATTAACTATGACTTGCGGAAATTGAGACCGAGAATGGCTCGAGTAAAGGAAGATTTCGACAAAGGTTATATTATGCTTCATGGGGAAAGAGAATCACCGGATGTCTTAAGTGGTTGTTGGTAAAGAATGCTCGGTGCATAGAACGGGAAGTTGCTTGGTTGTATTGGGATGAGGATTTCATTCTGCGGTGTCGGCGTGCCAATGAGGCACGGGTGGTTGTGTTCGTTGGGTCAGGTAAATTGCAGTTTGAATAAGAGTGAATGACTTGCGAGAATGGTTCTAATGTGTTCGAGATTTTACAGGGAACAATCGGGTATTTTAAAGTTGCATGTGTGGTTAGAAACTGTGTTTTCATTGGAAGAGGTTCGGATTTGTGGTATTTCTATGTTAATTATGGGGTTCTATGTATCAGTATCAGGAAAGTAAAGGTAATGGATTTAGATTCGCAGGAAGTTCTGCAGAGTAAAGTAATCTAGAATGTGGTGTTCGGGGAATTTTTAAGGGAGTATTCAGCGGTTTATGGGTTTCGGACAGTGTGGATTTATGCTTGGGTCGCGTGTGGTAAGCCTGGGTTGAGGAATTGTGGTGCTACAGCAAGAAGGAATATCAAGTTGAAGATGAATCAGAAAGAAATTTAGATAGATAGAGTAGCTTGATAGTAAACCGAATCGGTATGGTAAGGATATGATTAACCCCTTGTATGTATTCGAGGTAATGAGTTCTTACAGGTATTTTGCAGCAGAGCTCTTGGGTTTTGACGGCTTGCTTAGCTTGGTCTAGTTAGAAGGATTCAGTCCTGGCAGTTTAGTTTGTGCAAATGGAATTGGGAGAGAGTTCTTGTTGGGTTTTACCGTGGTTTGGAGATGTATATTTTCTACGGGCATGCGGAGCATGGGATGCGTAGTGATTTTTCTTCTAGATGGGACCAATGGAAAAGTTCTTGAGTAGTTGAGTGCGTAGGTGTCTGTGGCTCGGAAGGGAGATAAAGTGTTCATGTTCTCCTCGGATGGTATGTTATATGCGGTATGTTGTGGAGGTCCGAGACTTGCGTGTGTTAGGTTACAGTTCAGTTCTGAAAGGGAGTTCTAAAACTCTTGAGTAGCGGGTAGCCTCAGATAGCTAAGGGAATGATATTTCTAATTGGAAGTGATTTGACGATAGTATATGTTCAGAAAAAGGGTAATGTGATTAAGTTGATGGCCCTTCGATAATATTGCGACACTTTCTTGTTAGATCGACTGGTGATATTCAGGTTTGCTTGGTGGCATAGGGAAATTTTAGAGTATCTATCGTGGGATGATGGGGTATTTAAGGTGGTATGCTTTCGGACGGCGAAATTGGGATTCGGGTACGATGATTCGTGTGCTATATGGAGTTGGAGACTGGGAGTTCTCATGTGCAGGCTATGTTGTGGTTGTGGATTGTGTGTATCGGCACCGTTTAGCGCCTTTCGGGATTTGGAGGCTCGAGTGGGTCTTTCTTTGCTAATATGTTAGATTTTGGATGTGATGTTGGAGTTCAGACTGGTTGTCTCAGTGTTGGGTTATTCTGGACTATTACGCTATGGGCTATGCCAGAAATGCCACGGGTTGAGTGGCGAGGTGCGTTGGATTATGTTCTAGTAGAGTGGGTTATATTTCAAAGACCCAACGGATGGCTGGGAAGGACTGTTTTTCTTAATTGGGCCTTCGTGACGGATGTCAGTGCAGAAGTTTCTACCATCGATTCAGTTCCAGTGTTGAAGGACCTTCGGATGTGTTTCTTGTGGCCGGGCATGTCGCCGGGCGAGGTTGTGGATTTCGGTATTAATTTGGTGCCGGGCACTTTATTGTACGGCTCCGACAGAAGTTATAGTATTGGAAGGAGCAGCTTTAGGCTTCCTTGATAATGAGTTTGTTGGCAGGCCAATGTGGATGCGTGTTCTAGCTTGGGTCGGCTTGGTTGGCCCCGAATCGTATTGTTGAGGGATAGGTTGATTTGATCGTTATTGAGCTTGTTGGCGATCTGAGGAAATCTATGAGTGGCCTTCCTGTGTTGCGAGGCATTATGATTTGTTGGTTATGGGCACATATGGTGCAGTTCTATTGGGGTTCATAGTGGAAGTCGAGCGGAAAGAGTAATTGGGTATTGCTCGGTGAGTGGCGTATCGGTTATGTCCTATCGGGTTTGCGTGGCATATGTTACTTGTTTCACCGTGGGTGTAATTATTTACTTTGGTTTCAAACATCAAATTGTGCGTGGTGGTCAATTTCGGGCATAGTGACTTGAGGTGTCTCATGTGGAGCAGTGTTTGGATAGGATCGTGCATTGCAGCGAGGCTATGTGGAGATATGACCTTGCGGGTTAGATTCGTGTGTTCTATTCTATGATGTGAGACGGGTTCTCAATCTTGTGTTGTGGTGGTACTGGTGGGCTTGTGGTACAGCTCTTTCATTTGAGTCATTTTCATGATTTGAGTATGTTCGGACTGTTGCTTATTGGTGCGCGTAGCTATACAAGTTGTGGCTTAGGCCTGTATTGATGTGTCATGTCACCAGGGTACTGTGTTGGGTCAGAAGAGATCCTTGGGATTATTAATGAATACAAATGGATTCGATTTCAGCATGTTTGATGGGTAAATATCGAGCTTCGGTTCAAAAATTTGCTATGGTAATTGCCAGGGGGAAATGGCTTCATGAATGGTTGATCTGAGAAATGGTTATGGTTTATTGCGTGCTTCATTTATCATTGGCAGTATCCGAAGGTGTTGGAATGAGACTTTAGCTGATAAGAAGTTTTCTACCGGTATTCAGGCATTGTGTGCAGTTGCTGTGAATGGAAGTTATCGCTACGTGTATTTGAGTTATGTGGTATATCAGGTAATTGCATCTGAGGTTGCAGGTATGGGTTATGACAGCTGGTTCGAGCTTATTCTGAATATAGATGTGAGGTTCTGATCTTGTGTATGATTTCGAAAATGGAAATGTGGTTCTATGGCTTATGGGCTAGATTGGGTTGTGAAATTTCAGTTACAAGGTGTTATCGGACCTATATGAGATAGGGTGACGTGGGATCACCCCCGAGTATATGCATGGTAAGGTTATTCAGCGATTGGTTGGCTTCTGGAACAACTCTGGGCACGTTCGAGGACGAACGTGTGTTTAAGTGGGGGAGGATGTAATGACCCGACCTGTCGTTTTGAGCTTTTTCACTATCGCCAGTTCCCGGGCATGACTTGACCCGTGTGATGTATTATGACCGATGTAGATCGTTGGTTTTGGTTTTCAGGAAAATCGGAATGAATTTGAAAGAACAGTCTCAGTTGAAAGCTATGAATTTGAAAGGTTTGTCTAAGAGTTGACTTATTTGTATATGAGTTCGGATCGGAAATTTTATGATTTGGTTAACTTCGTTGGGTGATTTACGACTTAGGAGCGCGATCGGAATGCATTTTGGAAGTCCGTGGAAGGATTTGGCTTGAATTGGCAAAGTTAGTATTTTGGCAAATTCCGGTTGATAGGTGAGATTTTGATCCGAGGGTCGGAATGGAATTCCGAGAGTTGCTGTAGTTTCGTTATGTCATTTGTGATGTGTGTGAAAAATTTCAGGTCATTCGGAGGTGATTTGGTTGGGTTTTTGATCAAATGCGTGTTTTGAAAGTTTTAGAAGAACTTAGGTTTGAATTCGATGTAATTTGATGGTTTTGGTGTTGTTCGAGGTGTTTTGATGATTGGAGCAAGTTTGAATGATGTTTTAGGATGCGTTGGTGCTTTTGGTTGAGGTCCCGGGGGTCTCGGGGTGATTTCAGATGGTTAACCGGGAGTTTTGAACTTGGAAAAAAATGCAGAAAAGGCAGCAGTTATTGCAGAGAATTTTTGGTCTTCGCGATCCCGGGAGGACCCTCGCGATCGCATAGAAGGAATTCGGGGCAGCATGATTTTTGTTCTACGCGATCGCGTATAGGCGATTGCGATCGCATAGGCTTGTGAGGTGTGCCTTCACGATCGCGTGAATGTGCTTGCGATCGCAGAGTGTTGGAGGAGGCAGTATCGCGTTCGCTGGGTTTCTATTGCGATCGCATAGTGCATTTTGAGGGCTGGAAAAAAATTTGTTCATCGCGATCGCATAGAAGGAAGTTCAGGAGCTGGACAGAAGGGTTTAAAACATTTCATCCGCGAGCTTAAGTCATTTTTCCTCCATTGTTGAGTATTTTGAGAACTCTTTGGGAGAAATTGAAGAGGGATTCGAAGAGGATTGATTGGAGGTAAGTTCTATGAACCAAAAACGTGATTATATTGTGAAATTAACCTAGAAATTCATGGAAATTTAACTAAAAGGGGAAGAGCTAGGGCTTGGGATTTTGAAATTTTAAATTGGGATTTGAAGGGCCATTTGAGGTCGGATTTGAGCGTTCTTGATATGTATGGGCTCGTGGCGAGATAAGGAACCCGTTGATGTGAAAATTCTGAGTTTCGAGAAGTGGGACCGGGGCTCGGGTTTTTGCTAATTTCGGGATTTTCGATATTTTTCGACTGTTTTCGCTTGGGTTTTGTTCCCTTAGCATATTGTGACGTATTCGTCCTGATTTTGGATAGATTCGACGCGCGTGGAGGCCGATTTGAGGGGCAAAGGCGTCGTGAGTTAGAGATTTCGCCGGTTCGAGGTGAGTAATGATTGTAAATGATATCCTGAGGGTTTGAAACCCCGGATTGCACATCGTAGTGCTATATTGAGGTGAGACACGTGCTGGATGATGAGCGTGGGGTCTTTTACTACTGGGGATTGTGACTTGGTCCGTCCCGATTGATGATTTTACCGCGTATTTGACTGAAACTTATTTGTTATCGCCATGATTTGGGCTGATTGCCATATTTGGGCTTCGTGCCAATTATTTGAACCCTTTGGGGATTTCCTCACTATTTTGATCTATTACTTGAACTCAGTCCTGTTGATATCTACTGTTTTACAAACTCAGCCACTTTTACTCAGATTTGAAACTTAAATGATATTTTTAAATGATGTTTTGGGCTGAGAACTACTGTTTTACTAATGCCCGAGGGGCTTGTGATGATTTTCGGACTGAGTGAGGCCGAGGGCCATATGTGAGGATATGCTGAGTGATATGAGGCCGANGTTATATGAGGCCGAGGGCCTGATATATATATATATATATATATATTATATATATATATATATATATATATATATATATATATATATGCCACGAGGTGGCTTGAGTGATGTGAGGTCGAGTGTCGAGTGATGTGAGGCCGAGTGCCGAGTGATGATGCCACGAGGTGGCTTGATATAACGCTTGGGCCGTAATGGGCCCCTCTGGGGTTGTAGTGATGCAAGACATTATGAGTTTTATAAGCTTTGGAGGGAATTGGAATATTGAAGCGTGTCATGTATAAAACCCCGCTCAAGCTTATCAAATGCCTTTTCTAAGTCTAATTTTAGCAAGAAAGTTGCCTGGGTTTCTTTTTTCTTTCTAAAGTGGTGCATAATTTCTTGCACTATAATGGCATTGTCTGAGGCTCTTCTATGGGGTAAGAAAGTTGATTGCTCAGGACTAATAATATTGATTAGGAAAGGTTTGATGCGTTTGACAATTATTTTAGTAATTAATTTGTAAAGGGTGTTACAAAGACAGATTGGTCTGTATTGAGTGATTAATGTAGGTTGTTGCGTTTTAGGTATTAGACATAAATAAGTTTTATTAATTTCGGAGGGAATTTGTTGTGTGTTAAATATTTCTTCACAAAAAGTAATAATTTGGGATTTGACTTGAGGCCAGTATTGTTGAAAAAAATAAGGATGTAAACAATCCGGCCCTGATATCTTAAAAGGTTGGAATGATTTAAGAGCTTCAGTAATTTCCATGTGTGTGATTGGGGTTTCAAGAATTGAGTAATCATTTGTGTTGATGGGGATTGGGTTATAGGTATGGATTGAGTGATGGGAGTGAGTAGTATTAAATAGTGTGTGATAGTGTTCTTCAATAGAAGTAGTAATATCTTTTTGATCTAGTATCCAATTCCCAACAGAGTCTTTTAGAGCCGTAATACGGTTTCGTCTACGCCTCTGGAAAGTGGTTAAATAAAATTTTTTTGTGTTGGCATCACCATATTGGAGCCAATTTATCCTGGATTTTAACTTCCAAAATTCTTCTTCGAGTTTTAGTATATCATTAAATTGAACAATTAGGTCCTTTTCTAAATTTTGGAGGAATTGACTAGTTGGATACTTGGTGGAGTTTTGTATCCCTTGTAGCCTAGCTAACAATATTTTTTTTTCTTAAATATGTTACCAAAGGTAGCCCCTATTCCATTCTGTTATATGTATTTGGAAATCCTTAATGGCCTGGAGAGTAGATTTATTAGGAGTCCACTTCTGTTCCCCTTGAGAAGGCTTCTCAGTTTAAGAAAGAGTTTACCCTGTTAAGGAGCATGTTGCTGTGGAGTTTATAATCTCTTGCAAATATAAAATTTGTTTATTTATTTATTGCTTGGAAAGCTTACAAAACATTTTATCACTTTTATACTTTCAAAGAATATGCTATTTTACTGTATGGTACTAGTTTGACTTATGGAAGTAGCTAGTTTTAGATGCTTCGGTTCAAAGGAAATAAGGGTCTTTTTTTACTTTTAGCCCGCTCAAGAAACTATTTATATTCTATAATCGAAAAAGTGTATAAATTTATATAATTTTTTTATATAACATATATATATATATAAGAAATATACCTTTTTCGACTATTATTTTAAGAACGCTGTACAATGTCATTTTCCCAAGAAATAACATTGCCACAGTATTCGATGGTCGTAGGAAGAATAACAAGTGTCTCAAATGACAAGAAGATAATTGAGTCAAAGTATAACTAATTGGAAAACATAAGAATTCATTATATGAAATTGAAACAGTCCATTCAACAAATAAGCAGAACTCATGTTGAAGAAAGCACTTGTCAGCAAAGGCGGATCCAAGATTTAAAAATTGCGGGTGCCACATTATTTTGAAGGTAAACGTAGTACTTTTTACACGGTCCAAATAGGATAAACATTTGGCCGGTTTGATCAACTTTGGACTTCGGTTCGGGTCATTCATCATTTCAATTTATATGAACCGACAGATCGAATAAAAAAATATAATATAATTATGACAACTCGACGCAAAAGCATTAAACTTCCAATAATATTACTAATATTATAAATTGTGTTCTACATGAAAAACTTAGGAAGACAACTTATTTCATTTTATGGCAGTTGACAATATCTTCCAATAAACAAAATGCTACTATAATCAATTGGGACATAATTATTTATTTCCCTGACAAGACAATATGACCGCGAATAAACAAAACAGACATATTGAGCATTTCTAAGAGGATGTTTGGATTGACTTTTAAAAAGTAACTTTTAAGCTAAAAGTCAAAACTCATAAGTTGGTAATACCTAATTTTTGCCTTTTGGTTTATTTTTGTACTTTTCATGCCTAAAAATAAGTGTTTTAAAGCATTTTTTATCATTACCAAACACCACACAAACTAAAAAAGTGCTTAAAAGCCATTAAACACTTAAAATAAGTCAATCCAAATACCCTCTAAATTCCAACCTAATATAGCTTTTTACTTCACAATAGCCACCAAACTTAGGTAAATTAAGATTCATGACTTGTGGCCAAAATGGTGTTTAGTATCATTCTATTAAAATCTATTGGCCCTCAAGAGTCAATCAACCACTACAGGTGACTTATAAATATAAGCAAATTGACTTTGTCAATCAAGCTATATCAAGAAGAAAATTCAGTAAACACTTAGTAGGAAATAACCCAGAGAAATCAGCAAAGAGAGACTAAGAATAAGAGCCTCTCAAATGGCTGCTGGAGGATGACAGTGGCGACTGTCAAAGGGGTTGGGAAGATGGTCTATGGGCGAGAGTTTTCGTTCTGAGTTGTGATGAGACAGAACATTTGGAAAAGGAAATGTAATTTAAACATTTTTATGGAAAAAACAAATACTTCTGAGTAAGAGACCAAAAAAAGTGGTAGTAACAGTTAACTCATAAAGAAAGATAGTCAATAATAATCAAAGAAAGAAAAATAAAGAGAATGGAATACATATACAAGGACAGAAAGCTTACTGTGATGCAGTAAGCCAAAAGTGTTCTGAAACTGATGTCAAGGAGGTTTGAACCCTCGCCATAAGAGAAGAAAACACAGGCCCCTTGTCATTGGCACCCTAGCATCATTTGTTCATAGGGTGGCAAGTCATTTATTTGTACGATATCTTATACCTATACACATATATACACAGAATTCCGACGGAAGCTTGCGGGTGGCGTGCCACCCTCTCGGGTCTTAATAGATCCGCCCCTGCTTGTCAATTGTCAGTTATCATTCAGTACTGTAGTTTAGCTTTCTTTTTCAGGATTAACAAGGAAAGAAAAAATATTATACGTTTTCATCATTTCTGTAGGTATAAAGAAGATTTTCGAACGCACACCTACAAAAAGTTAGTCTATTTCACAAATAATTCTGGAGATAATAATTTTTTTTTTTTAGATTTCTATTTATTAAACTATGTCACGACCCAAATCTACCATGTCGTGATGGCGCCTAACGTGAAACTAGGCAAGCCGACTCCTTTATCAAAACAACCCGATATTTCAAAATAAAGATTTTTTTAAGCTATTTAATTAATAAAACTTCATAAGAAAAATCTAAATAACAAAGTACGGAAGAAAAGCCCGACATCGGGGTGTCACTAGTCATTAGCATCTACTAAGAACTGTCCAATAAAAAACTAAGACTAGTACAGTCTGGGAAAAACAACTAATAATATCTAAAGGAAGATAGGAGGGAGAAGAGCAGGGTTGCGATCGCCATGCAGCTACCTTGCTAACTCCACAGATCCGCCACGGATGAAAATCAACAATCGCTAGCACGTCCAGCAACCCCTGGATCTGAACACAAGGTGCAGGGAGTAATGTGAGTACGCCAACTCAGTATGTAATAAAGGTAAATAAAGATTGAGCAGTAGGAAATACATAAAGTCCACATCATGAAATCTCAGTAAGTACAATATGCTTTCAAATCAGTATGTGAGTCAAATCATCTCGTTTAAAAATCTAGTTTCGATAAAACCGTTTAAAACATCTTTCAGCAGTTTTTCCAACAAGGGATGAAACAGTGAGTAAAAATGATGAAAACATAAATAGCCCATCGGGCAAAACATCACTCGTGAACAGCCCATCGGGCAAACAAGAATCATAAACAGCCCCTCGGGCAAATGTCACAATCGCTCGTAAACAGCCTCTCAGGCATAACATGAATCAAGAACAGCCCCTCGAGCAAAACATCATATCACTCACTCAGGGTACCCGTGCTCGCTGAGGGTGTGCAGACTCCGGAGGGGCTCCTACAGCCCAAGCGCTATAACAAGCCACCTCGTAGCATAAATCAATCAGGCCCTCGGCCTATTGTAATCATAAGTCAGTAACAACGTGCTGCGGTGCGCAGCCCGATCCCATAATATCCTTACAATAACAGGCCCTCGGCCTCACTCAGTCATAAACCTCTGAAGCCACTCGGGCTACCAGTAAAACAGGGGCTCAGCCCAAAATAATATTTTATGCATCAAAACGGGGTAATAAAGAATGAGTTATGAAATCATAAACACAACATGAGATCTTAAATCAAAACAGTGAGAAGATAATAAAGAAAGGCCCCTAAGGGTCCAAACAGCTCTGGCACAAGGCCCAAATATGGCATTCAGCCCAAATTTATAGGAGTTCTTTCTAAAAGGGGTTTTGACACAGTTACCCACAAAAACAAAACTATTTACCCTTGTCTACCCATTTATTTTTCTACCCATAAACTAATTACATTTCCTACCCATAGTGATTTTTGTTGGAAATTTTTTCTTTATTCTCCAATTCTTTTTTATTTCTATGCTTCTTTTCTTTTTTCCTTTTTTTCTTTTCTTTTTTCCTTTTCTTTTTTCTCATTTTTTCCCTATTTTTTTTTTATTTTTTCTCTTTTATTCATTTATTTTTGCCCAAATCGTATTATTGTTATTTTTACCATAACTTATTTCACACTCAAATTTGACTCCTTCTTTATTTTTTTCTTTTTATTTTTTTTCTTTATTTCTTGTTCCTTTTTTAATTCCACGTGATTGCCATGCAAACCTTGATCTCCTTCCCTACAAATATTAGTACATACTTTACAATTAGCAGTAACACCAACCAGTGATGGAGCAAGACAATATAATCTACGGCCACTAAATCTCTATATATACTAGTTAGAATAGAAATGATAATAAAATATTAGAAAATGCAATAAAAATATAAGTAGCAAAAAAGACTTCTAGTACCACATGATACCAATATGGTATACATGTATACCAACAGAGTATATGATTGCTCTAGAATATTGCTACAACTATTTGTGACTATACTACTGTACCAAAACATTAAAGGATACAATTGAAGTATGAGAAAATTACATGCTCGCATTGCAAGCTAAATATTCGCAAAGCAACCTGCTCATTCCATATACTAACAGGGTATATAGTTGTATGGGTCGTTCCAACAATTGCCTATAATTATAAAAACAATTACATAATACACATAATCTATATCCATCAGCACAAAAATTTTCCAGCACTGCGAATCACGTTCATATAATTAATTTCAGAATAGAATTCACTTAAAAATGCAGCCAAAACAACCAAAAAAATCTTCAAACTACCATATGATACCAATATGGCATATAACTATACAACATGGTATACAGTTTTACTAGTTAATTCCCGGCAACTATATGACTATACTACTATTACATAACACACATGCATAAAGAGAAAAATAAAAAAATAATGTACCACATATTAATGTGATAAAGTATTTCAAGATATTGAACTATATTACTATTATTAAAAGAAAATCAAATATTGTACTAATAAATGCAGCTAATACAACCAAAAAATGATTCAACTAGCATATGATACCAATATAGTATATAGCTATACTAATAGGGTATATAGTTGGAATGAATTGGTATATTTGTATACTATTTGAGTATACAATACAAATTCATCTTCTTCTCTTGTTCAACTATATTTCAACCCAAACTTCTAAAATCTACTACAAAATCTCCACCAAATTGACTAAAACTTTAGCTACAACCTCCAATCAAATTTCCAAACAAACCCATATAGGATCGGATTAAAATAATTAAAAAATCAAACAAACCAAGTTATGAGCTTCAAGCTTCAAGGTCCTTCAATGGTGGATTTGAATTTTTGTACAATAAATCTCCAAAAACGAGTTTGGGTGAAGAGAAAGAAGAAGGTATTAGTGAGAAACAAGTGTGTTTCTCACTAATACCTTCTTCTTTATCTTCACCCAAACTCGTTTTCCAGAATACTACAATAAGAGAAAATCATTTTAGAATTAAACCCCATAAAAGAAATGGAGTGTTAACTCTAGAAAACTAATGGGTTTAGAGAAGAAGAAGAAAATAGAGGAAGAATGGAACTCCATTTACAACTCTAAGCACCAACCCTCTCGTGCTGACTTCCTTCCCCAATTCATATTCGGTGTTGTTCTGCTTATCAGGTTTCTTCCACTTCTATTTCATTTTAATCGGGTAAATAGTTTGGGCCCCATGGGTAGGAGTAGTAACTAGTTTGGGCCTGGGTATTAAAGGGTAAATAGTTTAAATTAATGGGTATAAAGTGAGATTTTCTCTTTCTAAAACACATAAGTATTATATAGTTTCAGTCAAATATGCAACTTAATAGTTGCTACGGGATGGACCAAGTCACAATCCCCAATGGTGCACGCCCACACGCCCGTCACCGAGCATATGCGTCACCTCAAAGCAATAACGATGTGAAATCCGGGGTTTCATACCCTCAAGACTATATTTACAATCATTACTTACCTCAAATCGGTCAAATCCCTACTCCGCGACGCGCTTGCCTCTGGAATCGGCCTCCAAACGTCCCGAATCTAACCAAAAGCAATACAATGCAATCAATATAGGCCAAGGAACCAATTCCCTATGAAAAACTAACAATCTAGACCAAAATCCCGAAATTCACCCAAACCCGGCCCCTGGGCCCATGTCTCGGAATCTGGTAAAAATCACAGAACTAGAAACCCCTTTCACTCACGAGTCTACACATACCAAATTCATCAAAATCCGACATCAAATGGTCTCTCAAATCCTCAAATCAAACTCTCCAATTTCCAAGCCCTAACTCCTCAATTTCATCCCTAATTTCTACTAATTACATGCTTAAATAACTAAAAATCACCATAATTACGAGTATTGAACTCAAGCAACTTACCTCAATGGAAAATCCCTTGATGCCCTCTTCCAAACTCTCCAAAAACTTCAAAATCCGGATAGAAATGGTGGAAAATAATCCAAATTTCGCGAAGGGTTTCTTTATATACCTTCTGCCCAGGCATCTCGCATCTACGACCCAATTTCTCGCATCTGCGCGACCGTACCTGCGGTCCAAGCGCCGCACCTGTGGATTTCACTTAGCCGCCCAACTTCCGCTTCTGCGGTCCATAACCCGCACCTGCGATCTCGCAGGTGTGCTCCACCTTCCGCACCTGTGGTCCTGCCCATCCTTAGACTTGGCCGCTTCTACGGCCCTTTATTCACTTCTGCGGGCCCGAACCTACGGTCCCCACTCCGTAGGTGTGGTTATGATAGCTGAATAAAATTTTCAGCATTTCCTCAAATCTCATCCTTGATCCGTCAACCACCCGCCCTCGGGACCTTTACCAAACATACCAACAAGTCATATATCATCATACAAACTTAGTCGAACCTTCGGAACACTCCAAACAACATCAAAACACCAAATCACCCTCGGATTCAAGCCTAAGAACTTCTAAACTTTCGAATTTCGCAAACGATGCCGAAACCAATCAAACCTCGTCCGAATGACCTGAAATTTTGCATACACATCACAAATGACACTACGGACCTACTCCAACTTCCGAAATTCCATTCCGACCCCGATATCAAAATTTCCACTGCCGACCGAGAATCGCCAAATTTTTAATTTCTCCAATTCAAGCCTAATTCTACCACGGACCTCAAAATCACACTTCGGATGTGCCCCCAAGTCCGAAATCACCTAACGGAGCTAACCGAACCATCAAAATTTACATCCAAGATCGTTCACACATAATTCAACATCGGTTGACTTTTCCAACTTAAGCCTTCTTAAAAAAGACTAAGTGTCTCAATTCACTCCAAAACCACTCCGAACCCGAACCAACTAACATGATACGATGAAATACAGCTGAGGAACACATAAGGAAGCAGAAATGGGGGAAACGAGGCTATAACTCATGAAACGACCGACGGGGTCGTTACAAACTAAAAAGTTAGTTATCTATTCAAACAAGATATACCAATTACTAATAGATTGAATGAAATCTCAAAGAATCCCACGTTCAAGGTATTACTCAGTAAATACATACATATATATATATATATATATATATATATATATATATATCTTAACTTAAGATTGACTATTCTAGTTTAATCCTTTTATTTGCGACCAGATTCCATAAACAACATAGAGGAAGAATGAAGGAAATATCTCATCGAGGTAATCATATTTCTTCCTGTAAATATGCTCTTCAGGCACTTGAACCTGCTTGGATTACATCTAGACAAATAGAAGCAGGCCGACGAGCAATGACACGAAATGCACGTCGTGGTGGAAAAATATGGGTACGTATATTTCCAGACAAACCAGTTACACTAAGACCCGCAGAAACACATATGGGTTCAGGGAAAGGATCCCCTGAATACTGGGTAGCTGTTGTTAAACCGGGTCGAATACTTTGTGAAATGGGTGGAGTGTCGCGCCCCTTTTTCTCGCAAAATCGGGTTTCGACATGTGACAACTCTTTTAAAGGAAGGGTTAAAAGAGGAGAGTCGCCACCTAACGGGTTTAAGGTGCGTTAAGGCACCTATTTGCATATGAGTCGGGTTTACTAGTTTGCATCACCAAAGATCGGGTAAGGACTCGAAGTTACCTCGAAGAGAAGGTTTGCACAGACTATCATCTCCTGTTACCCGATTACTATCTATAAGTTTTTACCTAAAGCGCACTAGTTGATTCTAAATAGTGCCTTATGCGTGCACTACCCATCCCATGCCTATGGCCCAGGAGGCTTTAGACCTACTATTTGGATGGTCCTAGACTTTACTCAGGTTGCTCAAAATGATAAATCTAAGCGACATTCAAAATATGTAGGACTGCGCATAAAGACAATAAATGGCTCAAGTTAGCCTCCACATGTAAGCAACAGATGCACGCAAACAGGTTCGTAGTAAGGCAGTAGACAATTTTAGAATTAAGACGAAATAGAGTCCTTAAATCTTATTGCCATGGTTTCTATATAATTCTGAATTTTAAACGTAAAGGCAGTGTTGTTTTCTTAGGACAACGGATTTGCAAATCTTAAGTATTACAAATCCTATAGGCATAATCTCTAAATTGTTTGCGCAATAAGGTAGTGAAATGGTTTGATAGTTCAAAATTGCCAGCATTTGATTTTATCAGCATACTTTCTGGGCGAGCAACAGGATCCTATAGGCAGGGTTTCTAAGAATTGGCAATTGAAACTGGTTCTTTGTCCTTTCATTCCTATAGGCATGCTTTCTAGGCGAGCAATACGATGGGAATAACAGTAATAGTAGCCAATTCAATTATATTCCTATAGGCATGATATCTACGC
Organism: Nicotiana attenuata; assembly: GCF_001879085.1. Taxonomy (NCBI): domain Eukaryota; kingdom Viridiplantae; phylum Streptophyta; class Magnoliopsida; order Solanales; family Solanaceae; genus Nicotiana; species Nicotiana attenuata. The sequence goes on from NW_017671132.1 coordinate 148,281, forward strand.
GAGTATTGTGAAGAGCATGTATTTATTACTCAACGTGATCCTATGGGCATGACATCTAACATAGAGCAAATTGAACAAATAATCCCTATGTTGCAATATAATAGGCAGATGATAACGTGTGGGAGTGGAACATATGAACAGGTGAAATATTCATGTCCTATAGGCATGTTATCTAACAAACATGTAGAAATAGAGCATGTTGAGCAAAATGAAACACTCAGATCCTATAGGCAGGATTTCTACCCTTTCATGCAAACATTAGAATAGACCCGTCTTCCCCAACTTAACTAATAACCCAATTGTTATTACAGAATTATTACAAGCCCAATAAGAATTAAAAAGTGATACAAATAAATATAGTAGGCCCAAGACAGGCCCGAAAGATACCCAGCCCTGCCAGGCCTTCAACCTTGTCTCCACACAGATCTCAACATAGCCCAGAAACCATAAGAGAACTCGGACCAAACCTAACAACCATAGTTTGATCATAGGATCCAGGAAAGCAGTCATTTACACAAGTTAATTGGCCTATTCAGTAGGCATAGAGAGGGCAGAATTGAATAGTCAAGAGAAAATGGCCAAGAACCACAGGCCCTAGTGTGTCAGAGTTCACAAGGTTTTAAAGTGGACCCTGAGCAGTGCTCACACTAGGGAGGTTAACAGGGATAGCTTTATTGGCCTTGGCTTTTAGCCGGCCAAGAATTACAGGTTTAGAATAGGGTGAACAACCAATGAAAATAGTAGTCAAATAGCAGAATCGGAGAAGTGCATTTGTATTTTTAAGAACAAGCATTGCAAAAGAGATCACATAATGAACATATCAACACAGAGGGTACACAAACTCAAGAAACAGGTTAATGTTGCAAATCTACACTTAGCACATTGGGGCAGGGTGCATTTGTAGGAAGCAAAGAGTATTAGGCTTCTGGGATTACACATTAATAAGCAAGGGAGCATCAGGCCAGCAAGACAAACAATTAACATTAAAGGATCAAATTATGCCAAACACCAGGGATTGAACAGCGCAACATACCAGTGAGGCAAGCAGAATCAGATGTTATAGGGTAAACAATTGAAGAAAACTAGTCTGAAAGGTTCCACCTAGTTGCTAGGGAGTACAAAATTGAGCAAGGCAAGAACATATTAAGTGATAAACATGATCATATAAGTAAATCACATCTAGAATGAAGGTTTTAACAAATTAGGGCATACTAAGGATATAAATCAATCACTATAGAAGCCCAGAATAAGGCAGGAAACAGAACGAGGCCATGTAACCAGTGTAAACACTCAAATTACCAATACATTAAGCTAAACAAACTTTAAACAATCTAACTTACTCAAGTTAAACATAAATACATTTTAGAACTAACAGTTTAGGCCTGAGCCAATGCTAGAGAGGTTTATATCATAAGCAGAATCACACATAAAGAGAGTCAAGAAAATACATTAAGTCATGCAATCTCAGAAACATGGATATGCTAATTAGAACATAAGAGAATGAGCATTGCGAAGGTTGAGAACTAACCAGTTATTACTCAATAAGTAGACAAACAAGAAAGGAACATAATCGCCTTGAATGTTAACACAACAATATGAACCAGAACCTTAGATGCCTCAAGTTCCCAAGGGCTTCAAGGAACCCTGGACAATGCTCACACCCAAAGAAAGTCGAGAAAATAGGAACTCCGGTGGCCTTGGCTTTTAGCTGGCCAAGAGCCAAAATAGGACAAGAGAATAAATGAACAACATAGTGGAAAGCCTTAGTTTTTAGTGGAAATTTTAGCGATTCCATTCTATCCAAGAGGGAATGGAGGAGGGGTTTATATAGTAGTAAAGATCGAGCAACAAACAAGGAAATAGCGATTTAAGCAACAAACAAGGAAAATAAACATGCAAATCAATCTGAAAATCAATTTAAGAGAGAAATCTGTAAACCCTAGTTTTTTATGAAAAGTGTAAATCAACAGAATATAAACAAAAATCGAGCTCACACAGTAACGTTGAACGTATATAGATGAAATAGCGCTCAAAATCAGAGATTTGAACCATTTTGGTTTTATTTTAGAAGAGATTTGCTTGCCATGTTTAGGCAAGCACTTTGGTAACATCACAATAGAACAACCAGTACGGGGGTCAGATATGGCAAGAAATGGCAGTCGAATCCCATATTTAATGGGATTAGGAGAAGGATTTAGGGGGGAGGCGACTAGGGTTCTTCAGAGAGAGAAGGGGAGGTTGAGAGAGTTTAGGGGCCGCGGGTTAGAGGGGAATAGATTTTTAAAAAGATAAATAAATTCACTAGGCGAGGTGCCTAGGGCTATTTTTTATATATCTCTAAAAAAATAAACATAATGTCAATGTATGTAAACAATGTAGCTGTCTATCTACTGTAGTTACATATGCCCTATCATCAATGTTGAGTAATGTACTCAAAATTGATATCACATTATGTACTAAAAAATGGCTAAAGTAATAAAGAATGGCATTGCAGAACTGGCCACCTTTAGCAAAAATGCGTGTGAGTTTGCCATACTGGCCTTTCTTGTTGTTGATTATTGATCTTGTGGTGATTATCTTCTTTGCATGAGAGATTGCATTTCCATGTGATATAAATCTGCAGATGATTAAGTCCAGTCATGCAAGCTGAATTTGCAATTCCTGGAGTGTCCTGTTGTCATTTTGATCCCATATTTCAACGTTGATCCATGCCTTTGAGTGTGAGTCTCCCCATGAACTAACTTCCTTGAGTGTTATGACCATGCCCCTTTGTACCCAAAATCGCAGCGTGCCTGTTGTCCATATGTGTGAATTTGCCCATAGAAACTCAAGCTTGTACATCCCTAATGTCAATGATGTAGAGCAGTTACATGTTGGCCAACTTACGTGCCCTGTGAATGCATTTGAATTACACTGCCTCATCCATAAAAAATTGGGCAACGCTTTCTTCTTGTGACTGCTTTTAACCTTGTGACCTCATATTTTGGAGTGAATTGCTGAGGTGATTACGTTCCTTATCATTTTGAAACAATGGACATGAAAAATGTCATGCCAAAGTTCCCCTTTAAAATCATAATCCCTCAGTTGCTTCCTAAGAATCTGCATTGCCATGCTTATGCCTACCCTTGTTTCCCTCTCAGTGGAATGAGTACATAGTACTAATACCACCAACTGGGAGTTATTCAAGGGATAGGACATGACCACAGTAGCATTCCTTGCAAAAAAGAAACTAGGTTAGCAATAAAAATGATCACCATACTCTTCTCTATAAGGACTTGAGTATGATGATCGAGTGTGTTCCCAGAATTTTTCCTGCTCTTGCTACTCCTTTCCTCCTCACCTCCTAACTTCTTGAAACCTTCACTTTTATGTATGGACATTGTAACTTATCACTATTCACAATCTTCCTCCCTTTGACATCCAGGTCTCCAAAACCATTGCATTCCATTGGGCCAGTGTCTAAAGCATAGTTAGCTATGTGATCTGCCAACTTGTTACCTTCCCTTAATGTATGAGAAACTTTCATATTGCATCTTTCCATCAACTCCTTTATTTACTCCACATATACTACCACAGACCATGGTATATTCCATTCTCCTAGGATTACATTCTTGACTAACATTGAATCAGTATGCAAGTCAATAAGAATATAATCATTTTTAACACAGTATCTCAATGCTTCTAAAATGACTTTCACCTCAGCTTCTGTATTGTACCCTCTGCTATCTCCTTGCCACATGCATATACCATATTTCCTTCTTCATTCCTCAGCACATAGCCTATAGAACTCCTACCTGGATTGCCCCTAGAAGCCCCATCTGTATTAACTTTTATCCAGCCATGTTCAGGAAACTCCCACAACACCTTAGTGTATTTCAACTTAGGAGTATATTGCTCCAACAAATGTATCAAATCTGGCCATTTATGTGGCACATTCTTCAAACTTGGTTTTCTAAATTTTACCAGACATTGGAGAGTAGATGATACCTGGTATATGACCCTATTTACTGAGACTACATCTCCATATTTGTAACAATTTCTCCTCTTCCATAACTCCCACACTATGATCGATGGTAGAGCCTGTAGTACTGGTTGCAACCTTAGAATCACCTAGGTAGTCCAACACTTCACCACCGCTTGATGAAATGTCAATCCTTCAACATTTATACCTGCACATGATAAGAAATATTGCCACACTTTTTTGGCAGCATAGGACTTGAAAAACAAGTGTGGCAGTGTTTCTTCTTGGGGCAAAACACAGCACCAACATCTAGAAGCCATCAAGTAGCCTAACCTTTTGAAAAAATAATCTAGAGTTAGCTTATTCATCAACACTTTCCACATAAAGAATGACACCTTAAAAGGCAAACCTTTCACCCAAATCATCCTATATGCATTACATGGTTCCTTCCTCTTCCTTACATAGTCCCAAGCAGATCTCACACTGAATTCACCCCTTGTTTCCAACATCCAAAAAGGTTTATCCAGTATAAAATTTCCCCCTGGTGGTTTAATATTCTGTAGTATATGGTTAGCCAGATCCTCAGGTAGTAACTCCCTTAGCTTCTGCTCATTCCAAATCCTCCCATGCATGACTTCATTTACATTTTGTACTGACTCATCACAGTAAAAGTCAGGTGGGGTGATGAAGTAGAGTGCCCCCAATCCAGTTCAATTCTCAAACCAAAACAAGGAGGATCCCATCTTAGGTTTCCACAGAATTAGATGCTCAATGTAGTCTCTACATTATAGCATTTTCCTCCAAACATGAGAGCCATCTATCCAAGGCACTACAATGGGATTTGGTTTCTTGCAATATTTTTGGCTTATGAATGAGCTCCATAGTGATGGCTTGGTTCTAAATTCCACCATAGCTTGCAGAATAAGGCTTTAGACACATCATGGAGTGATCTAAATCCTGTTCCCCCTCTTCATATGGCAAACATAAGGTATCCCAAGAAGCCCAATGTCTACTGCCTCCTTATATTGAATTACTCCAGAAGAATCTTGCCATGAGTTTGTGTAACTTGTTGATAACAAAAGCTGGTGCATTGACCGCTGACAGTAGGTGTATAGGCATACTCTGCAATACATGAGAGATTAGCACTGCCCTGCCTCCTATAGACATCATTTTACCCTTCCAAGATTGCAATTTATCCAACACTTTGTTCATAAGACCATTGTAATATTCCATCTTCCTTCTAGCATAGAATATAGGACATCCCAAATAGATGAATGGGAACTCCTGGCTTCTAATCCCAGTCACTCTTTCCACCTTTCTAAACACTGTTTCATTGGTAACATGATGCATATAAACTGCAGATTTGGTTTTATTGATTAATGGCCTGAAACTGCTTCATAGGCTGCCAATACTTGCATTGTTAGTTGCAGTGAGGTTTCATCTGAGGAGGAGAAAATAATGGTGTCATCTTCATATGCCAAGTGGTTGATCTTAGGACTCCACTTAGGCAGTCCTAATCCACAAAAAGTAAAGATTGAAATGCAAGGCATTTAATCCCCTTGACAATGCTTCTGCTACCAAAATGAAGAGTGTGGGAGATAAGGGATCTCCCTGCTTAACACCTCTTGTTGATTTGAAAAACCCATATGGTTGCCCATTGATCAGAACTGAATACCAGTTATTGATATGATCCCAAATACCCAACCAATAAACCTCTCAGCAACGCCCATCTTCCTCAGAACATTAGTCAGGAAAATCCATGAAAGTCTGTCATATGCCTTTATCATATCTAACTTGATTACCACATTAGGCCCTGCTTTAGTTCTCAGTCTAATATCAGTTACAATCTCCTGTGTCAACAAGACATTCTCTACAATGCTGCTACCCTTAACAAAGCCTGCTTGCTCATCAGAAGTAAGATTAGGTAGAAGTCCAACTAACCTCTCATGAATGACTCTGGAGAAGACCTCGTTTATGAAGTTGCTGAGACTGATAGGTCTCATGTCAGAAAAAGTGTTCACCTCCTTCTTCTTAGGTAATAGAGCTAGGTTTGTGTGAGTGATAAACCTGGGAAGATCTTGACCATTGAAAAATGCCTTCACCATCTCCACCACATCCTCACCAATGATGTCCCAACAACTATGAAAAAAGCTGCCATTAATGCTATCTAGACCTCCAGCACTATCTCCATTAAGACCATACAGTGCCTGCTTCACCTCTTCTCTAGTAGGCTGCCTCAGTAGCTCTTGGTTCGGTTCCATCTCCACCATGTGTGGTACATGTTTAATGATTTCAAAAGCTGAAGGAACCACATCTTCATGGAATTATTTCTGAAAGAACTGCACTGCCTCATTAGCCATTTGTTCCCTATCTTCAATCCAATCACCATTAGTCTTTTGTATTCTTTTCAATTGTAATCTCTTTCTGTTCCCATTCACATGTGCATGAAATTTTTTTGTATTTCTATCCCCATCACTGAACCATGTCATGCCATATTTTTGTTTCTAAAATTTCTCCTCCAAAGCTAAGTATTTGAATAATTCTGCCTGCACCTTATGAAGTCTTTCCCCATTTTGTAAAGTAGGGTGTAATTCGAACTGTGCTTCATGCACTCTAACCACCTCCTCCAAGCTAGCTATTTTCTGGAAAATGTCACCAAATGTAGTCTTGCTCCATGTAGACAATGCCTTCTTCAATTTCTTGATCTTGTGATTGAATAGAATGAAAGGATTTGCATGCACCACTGCCTTAAACGACTTATGTTCAGTCCAAAACTTTAGAAATCTCAAGCTCTCTTTATTGGGACAAAATCTGGACTATATGTGATTAGAAGTGGACAATGATTGCAACCAATCTTGGACAAGCGAGTGACTTCCAATCCTGGCCATAACTGTTGAAGATCAAAGTTTGCAAACACTCTATCCAACCTCTTGAAGATGCAATCTTCTTTTGCACGCCCATTCCACCAAGTATATATACTTCCTTTGAAGCCAAGATCTGAGAGGTTGCAAGTATTCATACAATGCCTGAAGTCATCAACCTCATTTAAGGGAACTGGCAGACCTCCAAATTTCTCTTCCTCATCCCAAATAACATTGAAATCCCCCCTACCAACCATGGTATAGTCATATCTCGAGCTTGACAATAGAGTTAGTCCCACAACTCAATTCTGTCAATATGATCACACTAAGCATAAACTAATGTGAGCATGAATTTCTTCTGTTCTTCTGTATCAAACAACCTTGAAGTTAGTAGTTGCACTGAATTAATCTCCATTGGTACATCATATTTTCCATCAATAAAAGCCCATATCTTATTAGACATATTCATAAAAGCTTGTTCAAATCTTATCTGCCTCCTGTATCTATCCAGCTTTCTTGATTGCTGCATTGGTTCCATTACTCCTATGAGCTCAAAATGATGTTTCCTATACATTGTTATGAGCCTTTCAAAGGCTCTTTGTGTATTAACTGATCTAATATTCTATATTAGAGCATTCATCTCTAATTAATGGATTTAGGCACAGTCCTCCTTGTTTGGACCCCGGCTGGTTGAATACTAGGAACCTTCTTCACTTGCTTTTTTCTGCCTCTACCAGCTGATTTACCCTTCTCCATGAACCTAGGAGATATATCTCGTTGTCTAGCAACAATTATGAAGTTTTGACAAGTTGATTCTGCATCCAGATCACTTCCTTTTCCTGCTGTATCATCCTCCATATCTTTCTGTTGATCAGCTGCTACAATCTAATTTTTATTTGTCTTGGGGATCATACTTTTGTCTGCATTTACCTTGACCACTTGTACAGCACTCTTTGTGTTTGCAATGCCTTCTGTGTTCTCCATTATTTCCAAACTATCATGAGCTGGGATTAAAATCTCTTTGTCTGCATTTTGCTGCTCCTCGCCTCCACCAGGATCACCAGGATCAATTGGTTTAGCAATAGGTGCTTCAGGTATAGAAGTTGAATTAGGGTTAGGGTTAGGGTTAGGGTTAGGGTTCATAATTGGATTAGGGCTATTGGTTGCCTGCTGCATTTTGGAACTTGAGCCTTCAATCTCAGCTGATGCTTCAGTCATATTTGCAACCTTGTCAACTGTCTGCACATCCTCTTTGTTATTGTTCCCATTAACACTGATTTCTTCAATTTGTGCCTCATCTTCAAGTTCAATTGTTGCATTATCTTCCTCCTCATATCCTTCAGATAGATCACCCTCGTCTGAATCATCTTCTGTCTGATCACACCATAGCCTTTCACCTGTCCAATTTATTTTGCTTCAGAAGTTCCTACTCAACTATTGTTTCTGAATCAATTGCCTGTGATGGTACTTCTTGGCATGACTGATTCATAGAACATTATTGGCTGCAAAAGCTCTATTAACCCATTGAGCTGTGGTTTCATTAACTTGCTCTTGCCCCTTCTCTCCTGCAGGTGTAGCTTCCTTTGTAACATTAATCTCCTTACTTGCCTTAGCTCCAGCTGACCTAGGAGTAAAATTCGGTGCTGCTGCATTTAGTGCTTTCCCAGATTCCTGAGGAGTAAGATTTGGACTTTGCACGTTGTTAGTATTCACTAAAGCCAGCTGATTATCCCCATCTGCCTCACTTTCTTCATTCTCCAAAGCAGCAAATCTGTTTGTAATTTGAATTTGTTGAGTATTGGAAACCCTAGCTAAAACAATCTCCCTTCATGCAGTACCTACACCTTGTTGCATTTGTTGATTATTGGCAGCCCCAGCTGGAACAATTTCCTTTCCTGGATTTCCTACACCTTGCTGCACATTCCCAGAATCAACTAGAACAATTTCTTTCCCAGTTTGGCCTTGAACTTCAGCCTGCTTTGCTCCATTCCTTACTCGATTATCTCTAACTTCTTTCCACTCCTCTCCAACATTCCCAACCACTTTTCCACTAGATAGGATCATATTGGATTCTTTGCATTATTGTTAGCATCACCCTTAGCAGTAGCTTTTTGTTTCTCCTTATCAAATTCCACAAATAATTCTGGATGTATTCTCCAGCAAGTTTCTTCATCATGACCTTGAAGCCTGCATTCCTTGCAGTACTTAGGAATGTAGTCATATTGCACTTTCATCCACTCAGTTCTAACCTTGCCAGTAGCCTCATCTACAATATTCATTCTTACTCGTTTAGGCAGCTCATCTAACAGGTCTACCTGGACCTTAACTCTTGCACAACTTGGCCTAGTTTTATTCACAGTAGCCTGAGCTAAATGTAGAGGTATACCCACAGCTGATGCCAGTGAAAATAAGCACTCCTTAACAAAGAAAGTAGGCGGCAAATTTGGAAAGGAAATCCATGCCATCACTTTAGGAGTCTTTTCACCAGGTTTGAACTTAGTGTCATAAATTAGAGGTCTCATCTGATACTCATATCCATCCTTTGCTCTCAAGTAATATGCACCTTTAGAGGTGAGATTAGCATAATCCTTAAGCAGTGTTAACCTAATTAACACATGACGATCTCTAAGTAAATCAATGTTACACTCACCTTTTATTCCACATTGAGCAGGAAGAATGCGACGTATCTCTTGCAAATCTGGCCAACCATACGAAAATTTCCCCAGCACTGCACATTGAAGTCCCTCTATAATGTTCATTCCTTCCACTTCTGCTTCAGTCCACTTGATCACGGGTTTTCCATGGAGGTATTCAACAGGTTTCATGGGAATTGGCTCGATGTTTTTTGAACTTAACGTCGCTGCATGCATGGTAGAATTTAATGCAGCAGGTTTTAGTATCTTAGAGTAATCCAAAGGCTGTGGGTTAGGATTAGTAGTAATTCTCGGGTTTGGAGGAGGCAAAACAGTTGGTAAACCAGGCTGACTGCCGGCCGGTGCAACCATTAAAGCTGTTTCTCTCTCTAGTCGCCCAGATATTGCCTATTTTTGCTAGAGCTTCTCTCTCTAGGCGCAGGTGTGTGTGGGTTTAGGGTTTGGGGAATTGGTTACAGTTTAGGGGTTGGGTTAATTAAAAAAAGGGGGGATAAGATGTGGGTCGTTGATCTTAGAGATCAACAGCCAGGATTTTAAAAGGGGTTGGGTCGGGTTGGCTAGATGGGTCGCGACCGGGTTTTAGAGGGTTGGGCTAGTTTGGTTTGGCCTGCGGTATTTGGGCTAGGTGTTTGAGGGTTTTTGGGCAATTTATTTGGTCCGAAATTGGTTTAAAAATGGGCTGTTGTTTAAATACCCAATATACATCAAAAATAGTCTTTAAAAGTAATTAATAAATAACAAAAAATATATTTTTTGTACACTAAAATGATTGAAAATAATAACTTAACATTATAAAAATATAAAAGTTATTTGGGCACAAGTAATGTAATTATACATGAATATAGGCTATTATAATTAGCCTAAAAATGTAAATGTAATTATAAAAAATAAAGTAAAATATTATAAAACATACATGTTGGTGTAATAATAAGTTTGGATGATTAAATCATCATAAATATAATTTGAAGGATAATTATTGGATATTTATATAATAAAATACAGAAAGAAATTAATTTAGAGCTTTAAAAATTATGAAAAATTATAGAAAATGCTTGTATAGGTTCGTAAACTAAATAATGATGCAAACATGCTATTTGGTGAGTATATACACTATTTGAGAAAATATGAGGGCAAAATTGGGTATCAACATGGAGTAACAAAAAATATAGCCAGAAAAGCTATTTCACTAGCATCCAAAATGCCTATACGAACTCAATTCATTTTTTCGTAATGTAATACAAAAAAATGTAGAAAGGGCTCTTAGACATGAAATAAAACTGCATGTTTCTTTTTTTTTTTGGACAAAAATATTTCTTTTTTTTTCTTCGCCCTTTGCATTCAAAGAACGAATTAAAAAAATGATTCAACCTCAGACCCATTTAAATGTAGCGGCTAATAGCAGGGAACGAGAATTGATGTGTATTCGAATCATAGGAGCTAGCAATCATCGATATGCTCATATTGGTGACGTTATTTTTGCCGTGATCAAAGAAGTCGTACCGAATATGCCCCTAGAAAGATCAGAAGTAGTCAGAGCTGTAATTGTGCGGACTTGTAAATTAAGAACTCAAACGTGACAACGGGACGATAGTATGGTATGTTGACAATGCTGCAATTGTTATTGATCAAGAAGGAAATCCAAAAGGAACTCGAATTTTTGGTGCAATCGCCCGGGAATTGAGAGAATTGAATTTTACTAAAATAGTTTCATTAGCTCCCGAGGTATTATAAAATAAAATTGTGATATGTTTCTACTGGGGTATTTAAAAGAAATAGATTAATTAGTAAATTGTGTCTCACACATATATCTTTAATAATTCATATCATATTCAAAAAAGGAGAAGTAAAAAACACGTTGATTATATCAAATTTGGAGGCCCCAACAATTTTAGTTCATCATGGATAGGGACACTATTGCTGAGATAATAACTTCTATACGAAATGCTGGTATGGATCGAAAAGGGTGGTTCGAATAGCATATACTAATATTACCGAAAATATTGTTCAAATACTTTTACGAGAAGGTTTTATTGAAAACATGAGAAAACATCGAGATAACAATAAATATTTTTAGGTTAACCCTGCGACATAGAAGGAATAGGAAAAGACCCTATAGAAATATTCTAAATTTAAAACGAATCACTCGACCTGGTCTACGAATCTATTCTAATTATCGATGAATTCCGTGAATTTTAGGTGGAATGAGGGTTGTAATTCTTTCTTCTTCTCGAGGTATAATGATAGACCGAGAGGCTCGACTAGAAGGAATAGGTGGAAAGATTTTGTGTTATATCTGGTAATCCTTTTAATAATCAAGTTGGATTCGAAACTTCCTATTTGTGAAAAAGAAAAAATGGGGGTTGTCTAATATCTTTCTTATTGGTTGATACCTCAAGGGGACTTTAAGAACCAAAATGGAGCCATCAAGCTTTAATTACTAAAACGCTTCCCAATGGTCTGTTCCGGATTCGTTTAGATCTAATTATAAATTATGTTTCAGGAAAGACCCGACATAGTTTTATACGGATACTGCAAGGAGATAGAGTCAAAATGAAGTAAGTCCTTATGATTCAACCAAAGGGCGTATAGTTTATCGACTCTACATCAAAGATTTGAAGGATTAACTTTTCAACTTCACCATTCCTTTCGTGGGAATACAATTCGAGATGAAAATTTCAAGAAACTTATTTTCTTCCAAGAAATAGATTCAGAATTATGGTAAGGAATGAGAAATATGAAAATAAGAGCTTCTGTTCATAAAATTTGTGAAAAATGTCGACCTATCCGTAGGCGGGGATGAATTATAGTAAGTTGTTCCAGACATAAACAAAGATAGGGATAATCAGACTTGCCAGAAGAGTCGATGTACAAATAAAGAATCTGTTTTGAAATGAAATGGATATATTCATATATCTCTGACTTATATTTACGAGATGATAAAATATGGCAAAAGCTATACCGAAAATTAGTTCGCGTAGGAATGGATGTATTTTTTCATATAAGGGTGCTCGTAGAATATCAAAGGGAGTTATTCATGTTTAAGTATGTTTCAATAATACCATTGTCACTGTTATAGATGTACGGGGTCGAGTAGTTTCTTGGTCCTCCGCTGGTACTTTCTGGATTCAAAGGTACGAGAAGAGGAACACTGTTGGCTGCTCAAACAGTAGCAGCAAACGCTATCCTTACAATAGTGGATCAAGGTATGCAATGAGCATAAGTCATGATAAAAGGTCCCGGTCTCGGAAGAGATATAACATTACGAGCTATTCGTCGAAGTGGTATACTATTAACTTTCGTGCGGAATGTAACTCCCATGCCACATAATGACTGTAGAGCTCCGAAAAAAGACGTGTGTAGAACTGAATATTGAAGAAATCTCAAGAGAAATAAAAGATTCAATGATATAAGCAAATAATAGTACTATGTTTTGAGAGAAAGTAACAGTATCTATTCGGACACTACAGTGGAAGTGTGTTGAATCAAGAACAGACAGTAAATGCCTTTATTATGGACGTTTTATTATGTCTCCACTTATGAAAGGCCAATCTGACACAATAGGAATTGCGATGTGAAGGGATTTATTTGGAGAAATAGAAGGAACATGTATCACACGTGTAAAATCTGAGAAAGTCCCACATGAATATTCTACCATAACGGGCATTCAAGAATCGGTACATGAATATTTAATGAATTTGAAAGAAATTGTATTAAGAAGTAATCTATATGAACTTCTAACGCATCTATTTGTGTCAAGGGTCCTGGATATGTAACTGCTCAAAATATCATCTTGCCACCTTATGTAGAAATCATTGATAATACACAACATATAGCCAGTTTAACGGAACCAATTGGTTTTTGTATTGGATTACAAATAGATAAAAATCGTGGATATCTTATAAAAATGCCACATAACTTTCAAGATGGAAGTTATCCTATAGATGTTGTATTCATGCCTGTTCGAAACATGAATCATAGTATTCATTCTTATGGAAATGGGAATGAAAAACAAGAGATACTTTTTCTCGAAATATGGACAAACGGAAGTTTAACTTTGAAAGTGTAACGACCCGACCGGTCAGTTTGAGCTCTAGCGCATCGTACATCATTTTGAGGCCTTGAGTAGCTTCACATCATGTTTTATGACTTGTACGCATGGTCGGAATTGAATTTCGGGAAGTTCAAAATTTATTTGGAAGGAAAATTCTAATTTCGAAAGCTTTAAGTTGGAAGAGTTGACCAAGGTTTGACTTTTGAGTAAATGACCTCAGAATCAGGAATTGAAGGTCCAAGTAGTTTCTTATGATAATTTCAAACTTGGGCGTATGTTAGGGTTGAGTATCGGGTGCTCCGGGAGCATTTCGGCGCTTATTATGGAAAGTTGGCATTTTGGATGAATTTCATAAGTTTGGGTTGAAGTGGATTTTGATGTTATCGATGTCCGTTTGGGGTTCCGAGCCTTGTAATAGCTTCGTTATGCCATTTGTGACTCGTGTGCAAAATTTGAAGTCATTCCAGATTGATTTCTTACGTTTCGACACAAGATATAAAATTTGGAAATTTAAAAATTTATAAGTTTGATTCGAGGCGCAATTCATGATTTTGATATTGTTTGACGTGGTTTGAGGCTTCGACTAAGATCATATTGTATTTTGGGACATGTTGGTACATTTGGTTAAGGTCACGAGGGCCTCGGGTAGATTCTGGATGGTTAACTGATCGATTTTTGGACTTAAGAAAAAGCTGGAAATTTCTGGTTGCTGGTGCGATCGCTTCTGTGGAAGCTGGGTCGTAGGAGCGAGAATCGCATTGCAGAAGCGGGGAAGGCTGGCTTGGGAAGGCTTCGCAGAAGCGGAAAAATGGAACGCTGCTACGGCCTCGCAGAAGCGACGGAGTGGTCGCATAAGCGAGGTGGAGCACAAAGGTGACTATGGGTTCGCACATGCGGTTGTGCAGAAGCGGGAAAGACCCCGCAGGTGCGATGGGGCGGGCTGACCAGTTGACTTCACAGATGCGCATTTGTGCTCGCAGAAGCGATGCTGCAGAAGTGGCCAAGCTGATCGCAAAAGCAGAAAGTCGTCTGGGCAGAGGTGTTCTTTTTAAAAGTAGGATTTGGCTCATTTTCATCTCATTTTCTTCCATGAGAGCCGATCTTGGAGCAATTTTGGAGTGCCATCTTCATCATCTATTATAGGGTAAGTGATTTCTTCTCATAGCAAGTTAAATACATGGTTTATATATGGATTTAAACATGGAAATTAGTAGAAATTTGGAATTTTGGTAGAAAACCTAGAATATTTTTGGATTTTGACCTCGAAATTGGACATGGAATTGGGAATAAATCATATATTTGAGTTCGTAGTATTATGGGCAAAGTTTATCTTTGAAAACTTTTAGAATCCGGGCACGTGGGCCCGAGGGTTGACTTTATTGACTTTTCGAGCGGAGTAGGTAATTTGTTATAATTGATTAATTATGGGTATTAGAGTATATTTTTTATTGGTTTGCACATTGTTTGACTAGATTTGGATCGACAGGCATCGGTTTGAGGTGTTAGAGAGGCTTTGGAGGTGGTTACGTAACTTCAGAGCAAGGTACGTCTCATGTCTAACCTTGTGAGGGGGAAACTACCCCCTAGGTGATGTAATTGTTATGTGCTACTACTTGTGGGTGCTACGTACGCATGAGGTGATGAGAGTCCGTACCTAGTTAAAACATGTTATGTCCAGGTAGACTTAGGACTTCATCATGTAATATTTGAACTATTTGGACTCATTATGCTAGCCTAATTAATTGAAATTTATGGGAATTGATTTAGAAAGTATGCATATATATTAGGCCGAGCCTTATCACCTTGAGTAGTTGGCAAGTTATTTGAGAAACAATAAAAGTTATATTCACTTTGTGCTCATATACTGTATTGTATGCACGAGTCTCGTAATTCGAAATCTCCTTCCTTTCTTGTGGAGCGGGCCGAAT
The DNA here is from genome assembly GCF_001879085.1 of Nicotiana attenuata. Classification (NCBI taxonomy): domain Eukaryota; kingdom Viridiplantae; phylum Streptophyta; class Magnoliopsida; order Solanales; family Solanaceae; genus Nicotiana; species Nicotiana attenuata. The sequence continues at coordinate 163,736 of NW_017671132.1, forward strand.
GCCTCGGCAGTATAATAGATGCATCTATGGTTCGTGCCGCTCGACCCTAGACATTGTACACATTATTCGGGATCGGGCCGAACGACCTCGGCATAACCGTGCGTTATATCACTGTTAGTCCGTATATTTACGATATTATATTTCCCTTAATGCCAGGCCTTCTACATGGTATTCCTTATCCGCTTGATACAGACACTTAATATATCTGAGCTATTGAGGTAGAATACAAAACTGGGAATTTCACACCCTTTAAAAGAAATTTTTGGAAGATTATAAAACTTACCGATTTACCCTATTATTGTTGTGTGCTTCATATCTGCCTATGTTTTATCATATTGATTTATTGGACCACTAGTAAGTGTAGATATCAGCCCCTCGTCACTGCTTCTCCGGGGTTAGGCTAGATACTTACTGGGTACATATTGATTTATGTACTCATGCTGCACTTCTGCACTAAATGTGCAGGATCTGACAGGTTCGTCTGGGTTACCATCTTGGCGCATAGACGCAGCTGTTGAGGAGACTTTATGTGAGATACATTACAGGCTACACATCGTGGTCCACGGAGTCTCCACCATACTATTTATTTTATCCTATCCCATTTACATCCTAGACATGTGTCATATTATTATTGATCTCCTTAGTAATTGCTCATGCACTTGTGACATCGGGTTTTGGGATATACTAGTTGATGTTTACGATTCTGTATATCATCATCGCCTTTCCTATTTGTAAACTACTAATTTGTACATTTCGAGGATTTAAGAGTGTAAATTTCCTTCGTAATTAAACTTATTATTTCAAAAGTAATGAAATGAGTAATTAAATTGTTAAATCACCAATGACTTTCCTAACGACGACGTTAGGCGCCATCACGAACTATAGTGGATTTTGGGCCGTGACAGCATGGTGTCATAGCACTAGGTTCACATAGGTCTCACGAGTCATGAGCGAGCCTAGAAGAGTCTTGCGAATCGATACAGAGATGTTTGTACTTATCTTCGAGAGACTAGAGGGTTGTTAGAAGTACTTCCCTTCTTGATTCCTCGTCGTGGGATTTGATTTTCCATTAAGGCTTATGCCTTCATTTCCTTCCTACTCATTCTTCTGCGATGTTAAGAGTTTGTTATCAATTGCGAGGAGTTGTAGTGGTACTGCAGACGTGGTGAAAGATGCTTTTCCCTGCATATTCGGGCAGGCTATTATCGTCGCCTTGCAGAAGGATGTTCTATCATTTCAGCTCAGTATCTATATTTCCTATGGTTTGAGGCTACTCACAGATTGCTATGATGTTCATGTGTTGTTATCGCACAACGTAGGTGTAATGGTAGAGTGCTTGCCTATGTGTCAAGGTAGTGAATGACTCGAAAGGAGGATCTCTTAGTGTGTGGTTTAAGGGTTCGGCATTAATTCCAGCGGAAGAAAGGCAATCGAACTATGGGTGTTCAAGCTTTGTTTGATGGAGTAACGGACTTGGTATTTTCGAGCATGCAGGCATTCTCATTTGTGATATGGTATCGTCATCCTTGTTTGAATGCATTAAGGCTCACTGGTGTTATGGTTTTCTTGAGTTTCCTTTGGGGAAGGGTGTTGCGAAATGGTGCATGAGAAGTGGTTGTTAGAAATGGCGGTGTGTAGCGGTTTTAGAATCGAATCGGTGTTTCTAATGCCGATGGCTCGAGAAGATGATCCTTGAGGAGGCTTAGAGTTGGTAGCAATTTATCAGATCAGGTGCTACAGAGATGGACTTTTCTTTGAGGCAATATTTGGGCAGGGAAGGATGAGAGAAGACATGGTGGGAGGTGTCTCGCGGTGATTAAATTGCTAGCAGGTCAAGTATGGAAAGCAAAGGTCGAAAAGTTGCTTAAAAGAGAGGGTTTAACCAAAGTGGGAGTGGCAGAGTAGCACATAGATTCTGTGGCAGGATAGCCATATGCCTTGAGGAAAGTTTAGAACGATTTGGGAATCATGGTGGACAGTGACTAGGTCCACAAATTTATTTGGAATGGTGGTTACTGTGCTAAGGAAGATTGAATATGATGGAAAGAAGTTGCTTGGAATGAAAAGGGGTGTGAAAACTTGATTATCGTTTTTGGGTGCAACATGACTTCGAGTTTGGAATATATTGTCAGGTTTTCAGTTGATGTCAATGGGGTGTGAACATGCTTGCACAGCTGGTGGACAAGCATGGGCTCGGGAGGCTTTACTGATTTCGTGATAGTTGTACCCAGTGCAGCGTCATTGGAAGTTGTCGATATGGAATTCCACATGTGGGTTATCTCTTGTGAGCAGGTCAGCGGTTGCGTGATTTTGATGAATTTTCTACGAAGAGTTCTACTTACTACCCGACAGGTGTTCGAATATGCGACTGTTGCTGATGTTCGGAATGTTCAAGAAAAGTTTAACAAGAGACTACAAGAAAATTTAGCGGGTTAAAGGTGCGAGATCGTGGTGATTGAGAAGGATGAATCTTTGTGGGTTCTAGATTTATGTGATTATATCTTAAAGTTAAGTGGGGGAGCCCACCGTTTACGATTGGACACGTGGTTGTCTGCTTGTGCGGTTTCCGGTTATCGGTACATCGATGGATTATTTATGGCTAAGAAAAGAAAATATTAGGGGGTAATTCGTGCAGGAACTGAATGAATGTGTGCTATACTTCGCCTTATCGATTCATATGCAAGTTTTGGGAAGACTCAGAGTTTATGCCTCTTGTGGATAATGATGTACTGGGAAAAGAACTCATCTGGTTGCTTCCTTGGGAGTGTTCATGGGCTAATAGAGCTTTGGAGTTTGGTTATACTCGAGACCAGGTCACAGTGGGTGCCTCTCAACAACAGTTCTAGTGGGTTGAATAATTAAAGTGTAATGCCTAAGGATTTCGAGTTCGTTGTGTGGTGAAATACTGAGTTTTTGCAGTGGATTATGAAAGGAACTTGGAGTGTCCTATGTTATCATCGGGTCTGCAGTGCAGTATTGAGAAAAAAATGGGAATTAGATTCGAGTTCGCGGAAGGTCTTGCAGAATGGGTGTACCAGTTGGAGATGCTATTGTGCGTTTGAGGATGGAATGAGATGGTTCATGGGTATTGAGATGATATGGTCTCGTGATTCGGGTCACTCGGGATGAGTGAAAATTGAGTTTGTTATGTGTAAATGGATCCCAGAAGAGTTATGGTGGTTTAGACCACAACCTGAGGTTTGTGTTTTCTGCGGTTATGGGAATTTGATTGCATGTTGTAATTGTTCCTCTGAAATGTGTTGAGTGAAAGGGGTTCTCGATGATGAAGTGTTTATTCTATTGGTGGTTCAGGAACTATGACGAAATTCTTGTACTATCGCGTAGCGGCATGTTAGGTGCAGTGAACAATATAGAAATTGGAAGTTGAGGATCAATATTGCGGTTCAATTTTGATAGGATGTCCCAATCTCGGAGGAGCGGGGAGGAAAGGATTCAAAAGTTCAGAGTAAGCTGGCATTATCTCAGTGTCACCTGAGAACGATGTCATATGTAAGAGGCATCGTGTATTGAATTGCAGACTCTTGGTTGGCTTTATAGAATTGGTATGGTTGGTGGTGTGGAGGTGCAGACTTTGCTACCTGGTGCGGAGGGTCGTGGGAGCGTATGCCACGGGGAAATTTGTATAAAGGTGACATGTTAGTCACTTGATTATTAAGGATTAGGATTGAGACCAGGTATGGAGATTTTTGGTACTATCATTAATGTGAGAGTTTATGCATGTAAGGCAATCTATTCCTTAGGCTGCGAACTGTGGGAGTTTGTTCCGGATTGGACGGCTGCTTGTATATGTCAAGATTAGGGCCATTGTGGATCCTCGAAAGGATGTTGGTCCCGTATGATATGATTAGAATCGGTTTGAGGTCCGTTGGTAGGCCTAATGTGAGTGTTTATTCTATGTCAGATTGGATGTGTACATTCGGTAACATTTCTTACGGAGGAGTCTTCAGGCGTTGGATGTTATTCCCGTCATCAGCTATTCCATGTAATACTCCATTGTGCCATGTAGGTTATGGTGGCTTGATTATTCGCACATATGTTGTGATCCCGTGTAGCTTGTGGTGTCGTGAGAACAAGATGACTCTCCAGATGCAGATCATTTATTACACCTTAGTCATGCTTGAGTTTTGTAGCGTATAGCGCTATCTGTCTGCCTAGAGATTGTATTATGCACTTGGCGTGCTTGTGGTTGATATTCGGGTATTTCGTAGGTATAAGCATTATGGCTTGATAGGTATTTCATTATTTTATTGTTATGTGTGGATCGGATGGCATGCCGCCACGGGTATGTTTTTTGGATCGGGTTGCACGCCGCAACAGTATCATGTTTGGATCGGGTTGCACGCCGCAACGGTATCATGTGTGGATCAGGTTGCACGCCGGAACAGTGAGATGTTGAGTACGGTTCCCTATATCTATTCTTGTGTATTCTGTTTCTCATTCTTTGATAAGGGTTCATAGCATATTTTTGGTTGTTTTATTCATTACACGGCTGGATAGTTCTTTTCTAGGGTTCGTTTTCCTTATGTGTCATAGTCAAGTTGTGGCTTATCGGCGCATTGACGCCGTCATATGAGATCTTGGTCAGTGTTTGAGGTGGCTTATTTCCTGAGTGGCTTGTACTAGATGAGACGAGATTTTTGGACCTGAAATCAGTGCAATCAGATCTACATAAGGTATATTAAAGAGCAAATATCATTATTTAATTTAGAATTAGGTAATAGTCCTTGTCAGGAGGAGAGACTCCATGAATTTGTTGATCCGGTAGGTGGTTATAAGTTTCTACACATCTCTTCCATCGTGGCAGTATTGCAGGAGTTGGAACATGGCTTATATGTATTATGAGGTGTATTGCGGGTACCGGGTCATGAAATTACAGCTATTATGGTCGGAGGATGTTATTATGGGCAACCGACTTATGTGGTGCATGGTGTGATTTCAGCATAGGTGCACGATCATGTTGGGTACAATGTGTGGTGATTGATACGGTGTTCGTATGTTAGAATCAGGTCTGGTAGAGAAATTCTTAGGTTGGAATTTGGTTCTAAGGCTTATTGACTAAATAAAAGGGAGAATGTTCAGTCCGACTCGAGCTCATGTGCTCAACTGGGTTGTGGTGGCACGGGTAGGTGCACGAGATGTTAAACAGTGATTGTGAACAACTCCGGAGAAGTTCTTGGCACGTTTGAGGACGAATGTATGTTTAAGTGAGCTCTAGCGCGTCGTCGGCAGTTTGACGCCTTGAGTGTCTTCACATCATGTTTTATGACTTGTATGCGTGGTCGGAATGGAATTTCAGAAAGTTCGAAATTTATTTGGAAGGAAAATTCTAATTTTGGAAGCCTTAATTAAGAAGAATTGACCAAGGTTTTCCTTTTGAGTAAACGACATCGGAATCAGGATTTGAAGGTCCCAATAGGTTCGTATGATGATTTCGGACTTGGGCGTATGTTCGGGTTGAGTATCGGGTGGTCCGGGAGCATGTGATGACCCAAAAGGTCATCTTAAGATTTAGAAACCAATTCTGCGCTTTTAAGCTTTAAACACATCATTTTATTCCTCCTCGATTTGCATGCGCAGTCCGGGCATATTTCCGTGAAGCTTTTATGTTAAAAGTTGATAAAAATAAGATTTCTTGCCAAAAAGGAACTTCATTTGAGTTGACTTTGGTCAACATTCTTGGTAAACAGACCTAGATTCGTGTTTCAACGGTCCCGGTGGGTCCGTATCATGATTTGGGACTTGAGCGTATGCCCGAAATCGAATTCGGAAGTTCCTAGTCCGAGATATCAGACTTAGTCAAAATTTGAAAGTTAAAGGCTTAATGAAATGGAAATGTTTGACCAAGGTTTGACTTTTTGTATATCGGATCCGTATTCTGGTTCCAGAACCCGGTATAGGTCCAATACCATATTTATGACTTGTTTGTGAAATTTGGTGAGAAACTGAGTTGGTTTGACGTGATTCGGACGTCCGGTTGTGAAAAATAGAAGTTTCAAAGTTTTCTTAAAAATTTCATTTGATTTGTTGTTCAATTCGTAGTTATAGGTGTTATTTTGGCGATTTGATCGCGCGAGCAAGTTCGTATGATATTTTTAGACTTGTGTGCACTTTTTGTTTAGAGCCTCGAGGGCTCAGGTGAGTTTCGGATAGGCCATGGAGTGAAATTGAACTTAGAACATTTGCTGGTATCTGCAATTTTTGGGAACTGGCCTATGATCTCGCATTTGCGAGATCAGAGTTCGCAATTGCGAACATGCTAGTCTCACATTTGCGAGCGACTCATCGCAAATGCGAAGAGTAGCTGGGCCACACAGTTTTCGCATTTACGAAATATACTTCGCATTTGCAAAGTGAGTCTGGGGAAGGCGGTGATCGCAAACGCGATCATAGGGTCGCAATTGCGGAGGGTCATGTTCGCATTTGCGAACTAATCTTCGCATTTGCGAAGGCAGTAGAGGTGTGAAGGGTTTAGCATTTGCGATGGTTCCTTTGCATTTGCGGGCATCGCAGTTGCAAAGCCCAGGTCGCAAATACGACATCTGCAGCTGAGTAAATATGACTTAGATGGGATTTTTGATTCATTCTTCAAATTTTCAAACCCAAGAACCCTAGAGACGATTTTCCAAAGAACTTTTCTTCCCAAAATCATTGGTAAGTGATTCTAAACTAGTTTCTTTCAATCTTTCACTACTTTTCCTTAGATTTCAACCAAAAATCTAGAGTTTTCATGGTGGTAATTGGGGGTTTTGGGGTAGAAACTAGGGATTTGGTAAATTGGGGATTTAGACCTCAAATTGAGGTCGGATTCCAAAATAAATAACATAACCGGGCTCGGAATGAATGGGTAATCGGGTTTTGGTAAGAATTTCGGGTTTGGACCAACCGGTCCCCGGTGTTGACTTTTTCAATAATGACCTAAATTGAATTCTCTACAATTGTGGGTAGTTCCTAAGGCTTAATTTGAATCGTTTGGTTGGTAAATTGCTAGATTCTGTTGGTTCGGAGGCTTGTTTGAAAGGCAAAGCGGTGGTTGAGCTTTGAGTTTGGTCTTTGGAGCGAGGTAAGTGTCATGGTTAACCTTGACTTGAGTGATTAGGACTTATTTGTCTATTTGCTACGTGTTTAGCTATTGGGTGCAACGTATAGGTGAGGTGACGAGTACCTATGCGTTGTTTTCGGGTAAAACATGTGGGTGGGACTTGGTTTCTTGTAATTACTTCTTTCCTTTGATCATGTTATGCATGTTTAGACTAGTATAATCAAGTTGATCGTTCTTATCATGTTTACGGGTCTTTTGGTGATAATTCAATATTGATTTCAAAGTTGAGGTTGGTATTGTGGAATCAAATGTTGAAGTAAGACTTGTTCTTGTTATTTCTATCTCCCTGTTGTCTTTTGTTCATTATTTTATTGTAAGGGAGAGTGTAAATGCACGAAGGGTGATGCCGTGCCATGTTATGAGAGAGTAAAAGCACGAAGGGTGATGCTGTGCCATATTGTGAGTGTTAATACACAAAGGGTGATGCCGTGTCATGTTATGAGAGTTAATGAACGAAGGGTGATGTCGTGCCGTTTCTATTGTTTATATGGTGAGGTTGAGAGTAAAAGAACGAAGGGTGATGCCGTGCATTTTTCTTTACTGTGTTTACTTGTTATTATTGGTTCAGGGTATATTGGTTAATCAAGTTCTCATTACTGCTGTGATTCTTTCTTGTAATTCCCTCAGCATGTTCCCCCTCCCTATATTACCTGTCTATCTTTTACTTGCCGTTATTTTGTACATATACTGTTAAATTGCACAGGTTTATTATGTGGGTGTCTTGTCATAGCCACGTCACTACTTCATCGAGGTTAGGCTCGACACTTACCAGTACATGGGGTCGGTTGTATTGATACTACACTGTACTCCTGTGTAGATTTTGGTACTGGCCCGAGCTGATCTTGAGGTTAGCTGCTGGATTGATTGAGTGGAGACCCAAGGTAGATCTGCTGGTGTCCGCAGACCCTGCAGTCTCTCCCTAGTCTTAGTGTTTTACTGTTTCTTTTCCTTCAGAACAGTGTATTTCCTTTCAGACTCTGTTTGTAGTTAATCGTAGTAGCTCGTGAGTTGTGACTCCAGATCCTATATGTTTCAGATATTTCGGGTTTATGTTATTCCGCAAAGCCGTATTGGGTTCTGTTTAGCTTGACTATTATTATTATTATTATTATTATTATTATTATTATTATTATTATTATTATTGAAATTGGTTAACGTTGGTATTATGAACCCTCTAACATTGGCTTGCCTAGCAAGTGAAATGTTAGGCGCCATCACGGTCCCGACGTTGGGAATTTAGGGTCGTGACAAGTTGGTATCAGAGCACTAGGTTGCCTAGATCTCACAATTCACGAGCATGCTTTGTAGAGTCGGGAGGATCGGTACGGAACGTCTGTACTTATCTTCCAGAGGCTACGAAGTTTAGGAACAAATTTCACTTCTATTCTTCTTTGTCATGCGCTTTTGTTCTGTCATTGCTAATTGAACTCTTTTTTACTCTTGTTCTCTCGCAGATGGCAAGAACACGTACTGCATCTTTAGCTGAGCAGCGGCCAGAGCCCCCAATGGAAGCTCTTAAGAGGGGCAGAGGTCGAGGCCGAGGCTGTGCCAGAGGTCGAGACCGAGGCTGTGCCAGAGGGCGAGGCAAGGCCAGAGCTCAGCCCATAGCTCGAGTAGCAGCACCAGCAGCGGAGCCTCAGGTGGATTTGATGAGGAGGTTCCAGCCTAAACTGTGCCAGCCGGACCAGCTCAGGTCCTGGAGGGGTTCATCGCCACCCTAGTGCTTCAGGATGCTTTGGTCCGATTAGTGGGCCTTATGGAGAGTGTGGCATAGACTGACACATTCCCTATGGCACCAACCGTCTCTCAGGCTGGGGGAGGAGCACAGACTCCCGCTACTCACACTCCAGAGCAGATGGCTCCCCAGTTTCAGACTCCAGCAGCTCAGCCCATTGGGGTAGTTCAGCCGGTAGCTGCAACACAGGCAGGTGATGGACCAGCTATGTCTTCTAAGGGCTCGTTGAGATTGGACAAGTTTACCAAGATTTTCCCAGTTCACTTCAGTGGTGCACCTTCTGAGGACCCACATGATTACCTTGACCGCCGCCATTAGGTGCTGCGGAACAAGGGGATAGTGGAGACCAATGGGGTCGATTTCACTGCGTTCCAGATGACGGGTTCCGCCAAGATATGGTGGAAGGACTTTGTATCGACCAAACCACCTGGGTCGCCTGCTCTCACTTGGGACCAGTTCTCCCAGATATTTCTTGAGAAGTTCCTTCCTATCATATTGAGAGAGGACTATCGGAGGCAGTTTGAACGTCTTCAGTGGGGCTCTATGTCTGTCACTCAGTACGAGACCCGATTTGCGGATTTGGCCCGTCATGCTATTCTTCGGCTTCCTACCGAGAGAGAGAGAGAGAGAGGGTGAGGAGGTTTATTGAGGGACTTGCTCAGCCTATCAAGTTGCAGATGGCCTAGGAGATTGGGAGTGAGATTTCTTTTCAGACGGCTGCCAATGTTGCTAGGCGAGTGGAGATGGTTCTAGCTCAGGGGAGTGGTCAGGGATCTGACAAGAGACCTCGTCATTCTGGTGGATTTAGTGGTGCCTCATCTCGAGGCAGGGGTACTTTTGGTAGAGGCCATCCTGCCATCCCGTTTCATTCAACACTCCAGGAATCCCATGGTGCTTCAGGTGGTCGTGGCCCTCATATGCATTATTCCGACCAGCTAGGCTACAGTGCACCACCAGCTCCTATTAGTGCACCTCCGCTCCAGAGTTTTCAGGGTGGTTACTCAAGCTGACATGGTCAGTTTCAAGGTCAGCAGTCACAGCAACCAAGATCTTGTTATACTTGTGCCGACCCGAGGCACATTGCTAGATTTTACCATCCTGCATCGAGCAGTTCTCAGCATCAGGGTTCTCGTGCCATGGTTCCGGCTAGGTGCTTCACCGCCCGCTCAGCCAGCTAGAGTTAGGGTTAATGAAGCCAAAGGTGGTGGTCAGGCCATTAGAGGTGGTGGTCAGGCCGCTAGAGGTGGAGGCCAGCTAGCCAGGGCCCGTCTTCAAGATGTCGTTCAGAGTGGTGGGGCCCAACGCCGATGCTATGCCTTTCCAACCAGGCCTAAGGCTGAGTCATCTGACGCGGTTATCACAGGTACGATTTCAGTTTGTAGTAGAGATGCCTCAGTTCTATTTGATCTGGGTTCTACTTATTCCTACGTGTCATCCTATTTTGCTTGATATTTGGTTGTGCCTCGTGATTCTTTGAGTGCTCTTTTGTATGTGTCCACCCCTGTGGGAGATGCTATCATTGTAGATCATGTTTATTGTTTTAGTGTGGTTACCATTGGGAGTCTTGAGACTCGTGTAGATCTCCTACTTCTCGATATGGTCAATTTTGATATCATTTTGGGTGTGGATTGGCTATCACCTTATCATGCTATATTAGATTGTCACGCCAAGACGGTGACCTTAGCCTTTCTGGGGTTGCCTCGATTAGATTTGAGAGGGACTCCTGGCCATTCTACCAGCAGGGTTATCTTTTATGTGAAGGCTCGGCATATGGTCGAGAAGGGGTGCATAGCTTATTTGGCTTATGTCCGCGATTCTAGTGTGGAGGTTCCTTCCATGGATTCAGTACCAGTTGTTCGTGAGTTTCCAAAGGTGTTTCCTGCAGACCTGCCAGGTATGCCACCCGACAGAGATATCGACTTCCGTATTGATTTGGCTCCGGGCACTTACCCCATTTCCATTCTGCCATACCGTATGGCACCGCCAGAGTTGAAAGAATTGAAAGAGCAATTGCAAGATTTGCTTGATAAGGGCTTCACTAGACCTAGTGTCTCGCCCTGGGGTGCGCCCATGTTGTTTGTGAAGAAGAAGGACAAATTGATGAGGATGTGCATAGATTATCGGCAGTTGAACAAAGTCACCATCAAGAAAAAAATATCCATTACCAAGGATTGATGACTTATTTGATCAGCTTCAGGGTGCCAAGGTGTTTTCTACCATTAGTTGAGGATTAGGGCATCTAATGTCCCTAAGACAGCTTTTCAGACTCGGTATGGGCGTTATGAGTTCCTAGTGATGTCATTTGGGCTGACAAATGCCCCAACAACATTTATGGATTTGATGAACCGAGTGTTCAGGCCCTATTTGGATTCCTTTGTGATTGTGTTTATTGATGATATCTTGATCTACTCCCGCAGTCAAGAGTAGCATGAGAAACATCTTTGGATCATTCTTCGGACTATGAGAGACAACCCGTTATATGCTAAGTTTTCAAAATGCGAATTTTGGTTGAGCTCAGTCGCTTTCTTGGGGCACGTTGTGTCGGCAGAGGGTATTAAGGTGTATCCTAAGAAGTTTAGGTAGTTCAGAACTGTCCTAGACACACTTCAGCTACAGAGATCCGAAGTTTCTTGGGATTGGCGGGTTATTACCGTCATTTTGTGGATGGGTTCTCATCTATAGCAGCCCCGTTGACCAGGTTGACCCAGAAGGGTGCCCCATTCAGATGGTCATACGAGTGTGAGGCGAGCTTTTAGAAGCTCAAGAATGCTTTAACTACACGCCGGTGTTGGTGTTGCCCACATGTTCAAGAACTTATACGGTATATGGTGATGCATCTCGTATTGGACTTGGTGCAGTATTGATGCAGGATAGAAGGGTGATTGCATATGCGTCGCGGTAGCTGAAGGTTCACGGGAAGAATTACCCTGTTCATGACTTAGAGCTGGCAACCATTGTTCATGCGCTGAAGATTTGGAGGCACTATCTTTACGCCGTGTCTTGTGAGGTGTTCACGGATCATCGGAGTTTGCAGTACTTGTTCAAACAAAATAAGCTTAATTTGAGGTAGATGAGATGGTTGGAGCTATTAAAAGACTATGATATCACCATTTTATATCATCCCGTAAAGGCCAATGCGGTGGTCGATGCCCTGAGTAGGAAGTCAGTGAGTATGGGTAGCCTTGCGTACATTCCAGTCGGTGAGAAACCACTTGCGTTAGATGTTCAAGCTTTGTCCAATCAGTTTGTGAGGTTGGATGTTTCTGAGCCCAATTTTGTTTTAGCTTGTACAGTCGCTCGGTCTTTATTGTTTGAGCGCATCAGGGAGCGGCAGTATGATGACCCCAATTTTCTTGTCCTTAGGGACACAGTGCGGCACGGTGATTCCAAGCAGGTTATGGTTGGAGATGATGGAGTTTTAAGGACGCAGGGTCGTGTTTCTGTGCCTAATGTAGATGGACTTCATGAGTTGATTCTAGAGGAGTCCCACAGTTCCCGGTATTTTATTCATCCGGGCGCCGCCAAGATGTATCAGGACTTGCAACAACATTATTAGTGGAGGAGGATGAAGAAGGATATAGTTGCATATGTAGCTCGGTGTCTAAATTGTCAGCAAGTAAAGTACGAGCACCAGAGACCCGGTGGTTTTCTTCAGAAAATAGAGATTCCTGAGTGGAAGTTCGATGCAGTTTGGGTCATTGTGGACAGGGTGACCAAGTCAGCGCATTTCATTCCTGTGGCAGTTACCTATTCTTTAGAGCGTTTGGCTGAGACTTATATCCGCGAGATCGTTCGTCTTAACAGTGTGCCCGTGTCTATCATTTCTGATCGAGGTACGCAGTTCACCTCGCATTTCTAGAGGGCAGTACAACGTGAGTTCGGCACTCAGGTTGAGTTCAGTACAATATTTCATCCTCAGATGGATGGACAGTCCGAGCGCACGATTCAGATATTGGAGGATATGCTCCGCGCTTGTGTTATAGACTTCGGAGGCTCTTGGGATCAGTTCTTGCCACTTACAGAGTTTTCCTACAACAACAGCTATTAGTCGAGCATCCAGATGGCTCCCTATGAGGCATAATATGGTAGACGGTTACGATCGCCGGTTGGATGGTTTGAGCGGGGGAGGCTCGATTATTGGGTACATATTTAGTACAGGATGCCTTGGAGAAGGTCAAGATTATTCAGGATCGACATCGCACAGCTCAGTCCTGGCAGAAGAGTTATGTTGACCGTAGGCTTCGTGATGTTACATTCATGGTCGGAGAGAGAGTGTTGCTTCGTGTGTCACCCATGAAGGGTGTAGTGAGATTTGAAAAGAAGGGAAAGTTGAGCCCTAGGTACATTGAACCTTTTGAGATTCTTCAGAGAGTGGGTGAGGCGGCTTACAAGCTCGCATTGCCACCTAGTCTATCAGCAGTTCATCCGGTATTCCATGTGTCCATGCTCCGGAAGTATCACGATGATCCGTCCCACGTGTTAGATTTTAACTCTGTCCTGTTGGACAAGGATTTGACCTATGAGGAGGAGCCGGTGGCTATTCTAGCCCGGCAGGTTTGTCAGTTGAGATCGAAGAGTTATCCTTCAGTTCGAGTGCAGTGGAGAGGTCAGCCCGTCGAGGCAGCTACTTGGGAGTCCGAGTCGGACATGCAGAGTAGATATCCCCACATTTTCACCAGCCCAGGTACTTTTCTATGTCCATTCGAGGACGACCAGTTGTTTTAGAGGTGGAGAATGTGATGACCCAAAAGGTCATCTTAAGATTTAGAACCCAATTCTGCGCTTTTAAGCTTTAAACACCTCATTTTACAATTTGCATGCACAGTCCGGGCGTATTTCCGGGAAGCTTTTATGTTAAAAGTTGATAAAAATAAGAATTTTTGCCAAAAAAACTTCATTTGAATTAACTTCGATCAACATTCTTGGTAAACGGACCCAGATTCGTATTTCGAAGGTCCCGGTGGGTCTGTATTGTGATTTAGGACTTGAGTGTATGCCTGAAACCGAATTCGGAAGTCCCTAGTCTGAGATATCGGACTTTGTCGAAATTTGAACCTTAAAGGATTAACTAAATGGAAATGTTTGACCACGGTTTGACTTTTTAGATATCGGGTCCGTATTTTGGTTCTGGAACCCAGTATAGGTCCGATACCATATTTATGACTATTCTGTGAAATTTGGTGAGAAACGAAGTTGGTTTGACGTGATTTTGACGTCCGGTTGTGAAAACTAGAATTTTCAAAGTTTTTTTTGAAAATTTCATTTGATTTGGTGTTCAATTCGTAGTTCTAGGTGTTATTTTGGTGATTTGATCGCGCGAGCAAGTTTGTATGATGTTTTAGACTTGTGTGCACTTGGTTTAGAGCCCCGAGGGCTCGGGTGAGTTTCGGATAGGCCACAGAGTGAAATTGGACTTAGAACATTTGCTGGTATCTGCAATTTCTGGGAACTGGCCTCTGATCTCGCATTTGCGAGCTACTCATCGCAAATGCGAAGAGCAGCTGGGCCACACAGTTTTCGCATTTGCGAAATATACTTCGCATTGCGAAGTGAGTCTCAGGAAGGCGATGATCGCAAATGCGATCATAGGGTCGCAATGGTGGAGGGTCATGTTCGCATTTGTGAACTAATCTTCGCATTTGCGAAGGCAGCAGAGGTGTGAAGGGCTGCGCATTTGCAATGGTTCCTTCTTAATGCGAAGCTCAGGTCGCAAATGCGACATTTGCAGCTGGGTAAATATGACTTAGAGGGAATTTTGGATTCATTCTTAAAATTTTCAAACCCAAGAACCCTAGAGACGATTTTCAAAAGAACTTTTGTTCCCCAAATCATTGGTAAGTGATTCTAAACTAGTTTCTTTCGATCTTTCACTACTTTTCCTTAGATTTCAACCAAAATTTGGAGTTTTCATGGTGGGAATTTGGGATTTTTGGTAGAAACTAGGGATTTGGTAAATTGGGGATTTAGACCTCAAATTGAGGTCGGATTCCAAAACAAATCATATAACCAGGCTCGGGGGTGAATGGGTAATCATGTTTTGGTCCAAATTTTGGTTTTGGACCAAGTGGGCCCGGGTGTTGGCTTTTGTTGACTTTTTCAATAATGGCCTAAATTGAATCCTTTACAATCATGGGTAGTTCCCAAGGCTTAATTTGAATCGTTTGGTTGGTAAATTGCTAGATTATATTGGTTCGGAGGCTTGTTTGAAAGGCAAAGTGGTGGTTGTGCTATGAATTTGGTCTTCAAAGCAAGGTAAGTGTCGTGGTTAACCTTGACTTGAGGGATTAGGGCTTATTTGTCTATTTGCTACGTGTTTAGCTGTTAAGTGCAACATATAGGTGATTGACGAGTACCTATGCATTGTTGTCGGGTAAAGCATACGAGTGGAACTTGGTTTCTTGTAATTATTTCTTTCCTTTGATCATGTTATCCATGTTTAGACTAGTATAATCAAGTTGATCGTTCTTACCATGTTTACAGATCTTTTGGTGATAATTCAATATTGATTTCAAAGTTGAGGTTGGTATTGTGGAATCAAATGTTGAAGTAAGACTTGTTCTTGTTATTTCTATCTCCCTGTTGTCATTTGTTCATTGTTTTATGGTAAGGGAGAGTGTTAATGCACGAAGGGTGATGCCGTGCCATGTTATGAGAGAGTAAAAACATGAAGGGTGATGCCGTGCCATATTATGAGTGTTAATGCATGAAAGGTGATGTCGTGCCATCTTATGAGAGTTAATGCACGAAGGGTGATACCGTGCCGTTTCTATTGATTATATGGTGAGGTTGAGAGTAAAAGCACGAAGGGTGATGCCGTGCATTTTCCTTTATTGTGTTTACTTGTTATTATTGGTTTAGGGTATATTGGTTAATCAAGTTCTCATTACTGCTGTGATTCTTTATCTTGTAATCCCTTCACCATGTTCCCCCTCCCGATATTACCTGTCTATCTTTTACTTGCCGTTATTTTGTACACATACTGTTAAATTGCACAGGTTTATTATGTGGGTGTCTTGTCATAGCCACGTCACTACTTCGTCGAGGTTAGGCTCGACACTTACCAGTACATGGGGTCGGTTGTACTGATACTACACTGCACACCTCTGCAGATTTTGGTATTGGCCCGAGCTGATCGTGAGGTTAGCTGCTGGATTAATTGACTAGAGACCCAAGGTAGATCTGCTGGCATCACCAGAACCAGGAGTCTCTCCCTAGTCTTAGTGTTTTACTATTTGTTTTCTTTCAGAACAGTGTATTTCCTTTCAGAATCTGTTTGTAGTTAATCTTAGTAGCTCGTGAGTTGTGACTCCAGATCCTATATGTTTCAGATATTTCGGGTTTATGTTATTCCGCAAAGCCGTATTGGTTTCTGTTTCGCTTAAATGTTATTATTGTTGAAATTGGTTAATGTTGGTATTAATAACCCTCAAATGTTGGCTTGCCTAGCAAGTGAAATATTAGGCGCCATCACGGTCCCGACGGTAGGAATTCCGGGTCGTGACAGAGCATTTCGGCGCTTGTTATGGAAAGTTGGCATTTTGGATAAATTTCTTAAGTTTGGGTTGAAGTGAATTTTGATGTTATTGATGTCCGTTTGGGGTTCTGAGCCTTGGAATGGCTTTGTTATGTCATTTATGACTAGTGTGCGAAATTTGAAGTCATTCCGGATTGATTTGTTACGTTTCAGCACAAGATATAGAATTTGGAAATTTAAAAATTTATTAGTTTGATTCGAAGCGCGATTCATGATTTTGATGTTGTTTTACGTGGTTTGAATCTTTGACTAAGTTCGTACTGTATTTTGGGAAGTGTTGGTATATTTGGTTAAGGTCCCGAGGGCCTCGGGTGGATTCCGGATGGTTAACGAATTGATTTTTGGACTTAAGAAAAAGCTGGAAATTTCTGGTTCTTGGTGCGATCGCTTCTGCGAAAGCTGGGTTGCAGAAGCAACTTCGCAGGAGAGAGAATCGCATCGCAGAAGCGGGGAAGGCTGGCTGGGGAAGGCTTCGCAGAAGCGGAAAAATGGACGCTTTTGCGGCCTCGCAGAAGCGACGGAGTGGTCGCATAAGCGAGCTGGAGCGCAGAGGTGACTATGGATTCGCACCTACGGTTGCGCAGAAGCGGGAAAGAGCCCGCAAGTGCAATGGGGGCGGCTAACCAGTGGAATTCGCAGATGCGCATTTGTGCTAGTAGAAGAGACACCGCAGTAGTGGCCAAGCTGATCGCAGAAGCAAAAAGTCGTCTGGGCAGAGGTGTTCTTTTTAAAAGCGGGATTTGGCTAATTTTCATCTCATTTTCTTCCATGAGAGCCTACATTGGAGAAATTTTGGAGTATCTTCATCATCTATTATGAGGTAAGTGATTACTTCTCATTGCAAGTTAAATATATGGTTTATATAAGGATTTAAATATGGAAATTAGTAGAAATTTAGGATTTTCGTAGAAAAACTAGAATTTGACATTTTTGTATTTTGACCACGAAATTGGACATGGAATTTGGAATAAATCATATGCTTGAGTTCGTAGTGTTATGGGCAAGTTTATCTTCGAAAATTTTCGGAACCCGGGCACGTGGGCCTGAGGGTTGACTGTATTGACTTTTCGAGCGGAGTTGGGAATTTGGTATAATTGATTAATTATGGGTATTAGAGTATATTTTTTATTGGTTTGAACATTGTTTGACTAGCTTTGGATCGACGAGCATCGGTTTTGAGGTGTTAGAGAGGCTTTGGAGCCGGTTATGGAACTTCGGAGCGGGGTAAGTCTCATGTCTAACCTTGTGAGGAGGAAACTACCCCTAGGTGATGTAATTGTTATGTGCTACTAGTTGTGGGTGCTACGTACGCACGAGATGACGAGAGTCTCTACGTAGTTAAAGCATGTTATGTCCAGGTAGACTTAGGACTTCATCATGTAATATTTGAACTGTTTGGACTCATTATGTTAGCCTAATTAATTGAAATTTATCAGAATTGATTTAGAAAGTATACATATATATTAGGCCGAGCCTTATCACGTTGAGTAGTTGGCGAGTTATTTGAGAAACGGTAAAAGTTATATTCACTTTTTTGCTCATATACTGTATTGTATGCACGAGTCTCGTAATTCAAAAATCTCCTTCTTTTCTTGTGGAGCAGGCCGAAAACCTCGGCAGTATAATAGATGCATCTATTGTTCGTGTCGCTCGACCCTCGGCAGTGTATACATTATTCGAGATTGGGACGAACGACCTCGGCATAACCGTGCGTTATATCGCTGGTAGTCCAAATATTCACGAGATTATACTTTCACTAATGCCTGGACTTCTACATGATATTCCTTATCTATTTAATACGGGCACTTAATATATCTGAGCTGTTGAGGTAGAACACATAACTAGGAATTTCACACCCTTTAAAAGAAATTTTTGGAAGATTATGTAACTTACCGATTTACCCCATTATTGTTATGTGCTTCATATCTTCCTATGTTTTATCATATTGCTTTATTGGACCACTAGTAAGTGTCGATGTCAACTCCTCGTCACTACTTCTCTGGGGTTAGGCTAGATACTTACTGGGTACGCGTTGATTTACGTACTCATGCTGCACTTTTGCACTAAATGTGCAGGATCTGACAGGTTCATTTGGGTTACCATCTTGGTGCATATGCGCAGTTGTTGAGGAGACTTTATGTGAGCTGCATTACAGGCTACACATCGCGGTCCAAGGAGTCTCCATCGTACTATTTATTTTACCCTATCCCATTTACATCCTAGACAGGTGTCGTATTATTATTGATCTCCTTAGTAATTGCTCATGCACTTGTGACAGGGTTTTGGGATATACTAGTTGATGCTTATGGTTCTGTATATCATCATCGCGTTTCCTTTCTGTATAAACTAATAATCTGTACGTTTCAGAGGATTTAAGAGTGTAAATTTCCTTCCTTATTAAAACCTATGATTTCGAAAGTAATAAAATGAGTAATTAAATTGTTAAATCGTCGATAGTTTGCCTGGTGGCGGCGTTAGGCGCCATATCCCGAATTTTGATTGATTTATTTATTACCTTTTCACATATGGAGTAAGACATCTTATATTTACAAGACAATCAACACACAGTTCCCTTACCCCTTTTACCTTTTATTATAAATTGGCTAAACTCATAAAATAAATAATAAATAGCATTGAAATCGATTTTCATTGATCAATCAGAATTGCCTTCCAGGATCTATAATTGCCTCAAAATGTCCAATATATATACATTGTTGGACCTTTTGAATAACAGCCAAGAAGATCTTATGAAAATTGAACATTTTCGTAGCGAAGATGTAAAACAGATATTGGGCATTTTAGAAAAATATTTCGTAATTGATTTAGCAAAAAATAAGTTTTAAATATATTGGACTTACTTAGTGAAAATAGATTGAAAATCTTTAGCACAATTAATATTCAAATAGTTGGCACGAAGCCCAAATATGGCAATCAGCCCAATAAACGATGATAAAAAAATGTTTTAAAATCAAATACGCGGTAAAATCATCAATCGGGATGGACCAAGTCCAAATCCCTAATAGTACACGACCCCACACTCGTCATCGAGCGTGTGCCTCACCTCAATATAGTACTNGGAATGACGTATTATGGTTCACGTAAGGGTGCACGTAGAATACCAAAGGGAGTTATTCATGTTCAAGCAAGTTTCAATAATACCATTGTCACTGTTACAGATGTACGGGTCGAGTAGTTTCTTGGTCCTCCGCCGGTACTTCTGGATTCAAAGGTACGAGAAGAGGAACACCGTTTGCTGCTCAAACCGCAGCAGCAAACGCTATCCGTACAGTAGTGGATCAAGGTATGCAACGAGCAGAAGTCATGATAAAAGGTCCCGGTCTCGGAAGAGATGCAGCATTACGAGCTATTCGTCGAAGTGGTATACTATTAACTTTCGTACGGGATGTAACTCCTATGCCACATAATGGCTGTAGACCTCCGAAAAAAAGACGTGTGTAGAACTGAACATTGAAGAAATCTCAAGAGAAATAAAAGATTCGATGATCTAATCAAATAATAGTACTATGGTTCGAGAGAAAGTAACAGTATCTACTCGGACACTACAGTGGAAGTGTGTTGAATCAAGCACAGACAGTAAACGCCTTTATTATGGACGCTTTATTCTGTCTCCACTTATGAAAGGCCAAGCCGACACAATAGGCATTGCGATGCGAAGAGCGTTACTTGGAGAAATAGAAGGAACATGTATCACACGTGTAAAATTTGAGAAAGTCCCACATGAATATTCTACCATAACGGGCATTCAAGAATCGGTACATGAAATTTTAATGAATTTGAAAGAAATTGTATTAAGAAGTAATCTCTATGGAACTTCTGACGCATCTATTTGTGTCAAGGGTCCTGGATATGTAACTGCTCAAGATATCATCTTACCGCCTTATGTCGAAATCGTTGATAATACACAACATATAGCCAGTTTAACGGAACCAATTGATTTTTGTATTGGATTACAAATAGAGAGAAATCGTGGATATCTTATAAAAACGACACATAACTTTCAAGATGGAAGTTATCCTATAGATGCTGTATTCATGCCTGTTCGAAACGCGAATCATAGTATTCATTCTTATGGGAATGGGAATGAAAAACAAGAGATACTTTTTCTCGAAATATGGACAAACGGAAGTTTAACTCCGAAAGAAGCACTTCATGAAGCATCCCGAAATTTAATTGATTTATTTATTCCCTTTTTACATATGGAGGAAGACAACTTATATTTACAGGACAATCAACACACGGTTCCTTTATCCCCTTTTACCTTTCATGATAAATTGGCTAAACTCATAAAAAACAAAAAAAAATAGCATTGAAATCGATTTTTATTGACCAATCAGAATTGCCTTCCAGGATCTATAATTGCCTCAAAATGTCCAATATATATACATTGTTGGACCTTTTGAATAACAGCCAAGAAGATCTTATGAAAATTGAACATTTTCGTAGCGAAGATGTAAAACAGATATTGGGCATTTTAGAAAAATATTTCGTAATTGATTTAGCAAAAAATAAGTTTTAAATCTATTGGACTTACTTAGTGAAAATAGATTGAAAATCTTTAGCACAATTAATATATTAATATATCATATATTCAAAAAAAATTCAGAATTAAATTGAATAGATGTATCTAGGGAGAATTCGCTTTGAAGAAACTATTCCCTAGATACACATGTCGTGTTATTTCACAATTGAATCAATTTAAAAATTTAAAAAAGACCTAAAGTTAGGGATTTATCAATAGGTAATGTTGCACCAATGCCCAACCAAAGGGCGGCTGCGGTACCAATCAAAAAGACAGTCGTCGCTACTGGACGGCGAAATGGATTTTGGAATTTATTAACATTCTCTAAAAAAGGTACTGTTAATAATCCCACAGGTACTGAAACCATTAAAAGAACCCCCAATAATTTATTGNATTTAGGATCTATTTTTCTTTTCTCTATAAAGGCCCGAAAATACCCTATTACGTATCATTGGAAAGTGCATTAATATAAATACGAAAGCAAGAAGCGGCAATACAAAAGTGTGTAAACTATAAAAATGAGTCAAAGTAGAGTGCCCCACACTAGCACTTTCGCGCAATAATTCGACCAAGGGTGATCCTATTACAGGAAGAGCGTTAGGGACACCTGTTACTATTTTCACTGCCCAATAACCAACTTAGTCCCAAGGTAAGGAATAACCAGCTACTCCAAAAGATGCAGTTAATACAGCCAGAATCACACCAGTAACCCAAGTCAATTCGCGAGGTTTTTTTCAAATCATCCGGTGAGATACACACGAAATACATGTAGGATCATCATTAGGACCATCATACTTTCCGACCATCGATAAACTTATCAGATTAACCAACCAAAGTTGGCTTCTGTCACTATGTATTGAACAGAAGCAAAAGCCTCAGTAACGGTCAGACGATAGTAAAAAGTCATAGCAAACCCAGTAGCTAAGGTACTTGAAACAAGCAAGCGTAATTCCCCCTAAACAATAAAATATATTAACGTGGGGTGGAACGTATTTACTAGTTATATCATCTGCAATTGCTTGAATCTCGAGACGTTCTTCGAACCAATCATATACTTTATTGAGATAGGCGGAACTCCCCCTCTGAAAACCGTATATGAGACTTTCATCTCGTACAGCTCAAGCAAAACACCCAATACTGTTAGCAACGGATATGGAATATAGAAAGTTTTAAATTTATNGGAAAAATCCGAAAGCTCTTCTTGTGCGATAATACCAAATATCAAGTTGCGCAGTCATCTTTATCTTTATTTTGATACTTATGGGCCTCTTGAATTCTCTTTTTCCCTATTTATTTCTAGAATTTCTTTTGTGGAATATGGCTTTTATTATTTGTTTTCTTTATTATTGATAGGAATTCTCTTGTTAAGACCCTATGAATCGATTAAAACCTCAGATTCATACTAGAACCACGATGATTCAATAAAAAAACCTAACCTAAATCAAATCAAGGATTCCCTGAGTAAGAATCCTCGGATCATCACTTATTCCCTGAATAAATAGAATGACTAAAAATTCAAAGAAAGGTTTTGCTTTTGGTCAAAATATAAATAGGGGTTGAAAGAAAAGAATCTTTCGATTTAGAAATTAGAATTCTTTGTTTGAAAATTTTTTGGAGCCCGGACACGAGGCCTGAATATTAAGTATGAATCATAGTTCAAATATTTCTTAATCTATTTTGTGTTCCAAATATTAGAATAAATATCTGACGAAGTAGAACCATCTCTATCAAGATGACAGACCCATTCTCTATTAATAGGATCAATTATAACAAATAACACACATACTCCAGAAATATAGAAACAAAGAAATTCCACGATCGAACTACCAAAAGAAAATAGAATGGACTAGAAATTGGAGCTCTAAATGATTCATTTTGGACTCAAAAGAAAGAACTTTGCGGTTTTTATAGATCTAATTCATTGAAATTCCATCCAATAAAATGAAAGAAT
Source organism: Nicotiana attenuata (assembly GCF_001879085.1). Lineage (NCBI taxonomy): Eukaryota > Viridiplantae > Streptophyta > Magnoliopsida > Solanales > Solanaceae > Nicotiana > Nicotiana attenuata. The sequence goes on from NW_017671132.1 coordinate 186,616, forward strand.
TATAAATCTAAAAAATAATAGATAGAAATACCGCAAATAAGGCCATTGCCTCACCCATCAAAAGAGTAGTTCCCTACTCAGGAGCTACTTTACCATATTTTGAATTCAATGATTTTAATAAATCTCCTACCGCGGTTCGTCTTGGACCATATCTAGCATTGTTTTCAACAGTTTGTGTAGCCATAGATCCTATTGTATTCATTTAGATCTTTTGACTTTGTATACCATTCTGTTGTAAATAAATGAGCCTATCATAAATCTATTGGGGTCTTGAAATTATATAAATATGATAAGAATAGAAATAACAACCCTAGTCGCCATCTTTGTATCTGGTCTACTTGTAAGTTTTACTGGGTACGCCTTATATACCGCTTTTGGGCAACCTTCTCAACAACTAAGAGATCCATTCGAGGAATATGGAGACTAGTTGAAGTACTGAGCCTCCCGATACCGGGAGGCTCAGTACATCAATTGAGATAATGAAAAATTATTTCACCTTTTTAGTTCTTTTTAGTTGGAACTTTAGGCGGTTCTCGAAAAAAGATAGCGAAAAAAATATCCCTAGAGTCAAGACTAAGAGGAATGTATAAACCAATGCTTCCATAGATTCGATCGTCCTGTTTGTTTCTTTTTTTTTTTAATCACCTTCTTGATAAAGAACGAACAAGAGTAAAAATGAAGTTGATCCAAAGAAAGATTTCTCTGGTACCCTATGTCAATAAAAGAAAAAGAAAGAAAATAAGGGCGAAAGAAAGATACCAAAGAAATAGCAATGTTGTATCAGACTGCCTGTCTTTTTCTAGTTGGATCTCCAAGTTTTTGGAATGCTCCAAATTCGACTTGAGCATCTAAATCTGGGTCAATACCAGAAAAAATATCTCTGAACAAGGTTCTAGCACCATTCCAAATGTGTCAAAGAAGAAGAGCAAAGCAAACGAAGCATGTCCAAAAGTAAACCAACCCCTTGGACTGTTACGAAAAACACCATCGGATTTCAAAGTAGCACGATCTAATTGAGCACGTCTAGCATAATTTTTCACAGTAGCAGGATCACTATAACTGGCGCCGTTGACTTCACCGTCGTAGAGAGCTCAAGAGTTACACCTACTTGTTCAACACTATACTTCGATTCTGCCCTTCTAAAAGGAACATCAGCTCTAACAATTCCATCGCCATCTACCAAAACGATTGGAAATGTTTCAATAAACGTAGGCATATGACGTACAAAAAGTTCACGCCCTTCTTTATCTCTAAAGATAGGGTGTCCTAACCATCCAACCGCTATCCCATCCCCGTTATCCATTGAGCCCTCTTTGAATAATCCCCTTTTTGCCAGGTTATTGCCGATGTAAACATAAAAAGCTAATTTTTCAGAAATTTTAGACCAGGTTTTGATAAACTTTGATTTTCTGCTAGCCCAGCACTAACTCTTTGATATATTTCTTACTGGAAGTAACCATGATCCCATTGGTAATAGTGGGGCCAAATAATTCAATCGAGGTAGTTGTCGAACCATACCACATAGTTCCGGCAACAACAAAAGCTGCAAAAAAGGCAGCAACGATACCACTAGAAAGGACGATTTCAATATTTCCCATACGCAATTCTTTGAATAGTTGTTGTGGCGAACGGACGCTAAGATGGAATATGCCCACTAATATGCCCAATGTTTCGGCTGCAATATGATGAGCGATTATTCCTCCTGTAACAAAAGGATCAAAACCTTCCACGCCCCACGCTGGATTTATAGGTTGTACTTTTACCGTTAGTCCATAAGGATCGGACATCCATATTGCGGGACCATACAAGCCTGTTACATGAAATGCACCTAAACCAAAGCAAGCCACCCCTGAGAGAAATAAATGAATACCAAATATCTTTGGCAAATCCAAAGAGGATTTTCCTGTACGTTCATCACAAAATATTTCCAGATCCAATACACCTAATGCTAGATATCTGCCAAAAATCATAAGCTAGAAAACATAATATGTGCTCTAGCTACACCTTTGTAACTCCAAATACCCGGATTCGTTACAGGTCGCCCTGTGATACTCCAACCGCCCCATGAATTGGTTATTCCTAAACGAGTCATGAAGGGTATAACGAACATACCCTATCTCCACATTGGATAAAGAACAAGATCAGAAGGATCAAAAACCGCTAATTCATACAGAGCCATCGAACCGGCCCAACCAGCAACCAGAGCTGTATGCATTATATGAACAGAATGCAATCGACCGGTATCATTCAATACAACGGTATGAACACGATACCAAGTCAAACCCATGGAAATACCCCTTATATCAAAGATAAATAGACACTACGTAACTTTATTGCATTGGAAAAGATTATAATACACTATCCTATGGGCCACTCTTGTTTAGTCGATTATTTCCGAACAAGGGTGTTCTATTATGTTGGTAATAATGGAACAGTTCTGTTCGTAGGAACAAAGAGAAGCAAATTTATTCTATACTCAATAAGTACCAATATGCAATGGGGGAGTTGATCCCATTTTCTGAGCGAATGAGTCCATACTTATTTATCATTAGAAAGACCTATTCGTAATAATTTGAGTTTATTCATTCCGTCTTTCTTTATGAATTTTTATAATATATTGATAAAATAAATACGATAAAAACCAATATGAATATTATAAAGACAATAAAAAAAATTGTTACGTTTCCACCTCAAACTGAAATATAGTATTTAGTTCTTTCTTTCATTTAATGCCTATTTGTGTTGCAAAAGTTCCTTTCCGAAGTCCTGGAGAGGAAGATGCATCTTGGGTTGACGTATAGCACTACTTGTCAGATAAATTGGGTCATATGGTATTTCCCCATTCTTTCCCCTATCGAGATATCCCCCGTTTCACCCAAGAAAGATAAATTTAATCATCAAAAATTTGGAGCGTGAACTGCAATTAGATCCATTTTTGAGGGGATTCATATTACTATTATCAATTAGAATAATTCAATTAGAATAATTAGTATCGAGGATGAGACCAAAGATCTGTATTTGTTATAAACTCTCCTGGGAACTAGGTAATACCTGGGGTGGCTATTTATGATACTACGCAATTTGTGCGACCAGATGTCCATACAATATGCATGGGATTAGCCGAATCAGTGACAATGACTAATACAATTTATTAGTCTTCGCCTTTACTTGTGATTATAGAATATCTATATTTATTTATCTATCTATCTATACTATATTAAAAGCACGAATACCCTTAGCGAAATATCGTTCGTCTTTTTTACCCCTTTACAATAGAGTCCACACTCGAATAGTCATTGTCATCTTATTGTTTTCTTAATATTTAGAATTTTTAAATTAATTAAAATTTTAATAAATTATGTAAGAATTAATAATATTTAAAAATTTAAATTTTCCATAACTAAGACATTCTTGACATACTATAGAAGAAGTAGTCATAATTGGGCGTTCATGACTTCTTTAGAAGTCCTTGTTTTGAGTGAGATTCGTATTCTTTTATTTTCTCATAATATTCAAGAAAATTAAAATTGGACAACCAAATTGGGATAAAAAAGTAATAAATACTCTCTGGTATAATAAAGAAAGCTTAATAACCTGAGCATCGAAGTTAGACACCCATCTTATTATCAATATTTATATATTGTTTAAGAAAATTACCCACTGAAACGACGTACACGCGCAAACGCACGTATCATAAGACTAGTTACTTAAAAAAGACGAGATTTGGATTTGTTTAATCCCCACGCATTTTGAACCTATTTACACAATAATAGTGTAAACATTCATCAACAAATTGGTGGATTATAAAATGACTTATAGCCTGTTTGACCAAACTTCTAAAATCAGCTTATTTTGAGAAGTGTTTTTCTCAAAAGTACTTTTCAAATAAGTGTTTTTTGTGAGAGCAGTTTGTGTTTGGCTAATTAATTTGAAAAGCACTTTTGAGCAGTAATTAGTGTTTGGCAAAGCTTTTGAAAACTGCTTTTACGTGTATTTTTCTCAAGTGCTTTTGGAGAGAAGCTACTTTTTCTGATACTAAAAAATCGCTTCTGCTTCTCCTCAAAAGCACTTTTTTTCCTTCTAAAAGCTTGGCCAAACACCTCAATTTTTGACCAAGAGCACTTTTGGCAAAAAAAAAAATCTTGGACAAACAAGCTATTAAGAATAAGTGAGTAGAGTCGACAAATCATTGATTAATTTATCAATTTAGATCAGCTGGACCAGTCAACTAATGATTAATTAGTCTACGAAGTGAGAACATAATGGCATCATTTTACTAGTACAAAGGAAATGAACTGGCTCTGATTGTCAACTAGATTCCCTTTCACGTTACTATTTTTTTCACTAAACAATACTTGTAAATAATATGACGTATAGCTTTGTGACGTCAACGTGAACATATTTGACGATTAATAATTCAGCGTGATTATGATCAAATAATATTGATCTAGGGTAATATTTTCTTGTTATTAATATATTTTTTTTTCTTAGTAGGTCGTGACAACGTGAAGGAAGAGATAAATAATCCAAGGGCCTACTCAGGAAAAAATATTTTAATACGAAGAAAATGTTACCCTAGATCAATATTATTTATCATAAATCACGCTGAATTATTAAACCCAACCATATTTTTAATTTTAAGGAAATATTTTGCAAGAAGTAAAGTTATTTTTCGGAAATCCTTATATATTCTTACCTTCCAACCACCACTGGTAGTTTAGTAACTCAAAATCACAGCTAACAACGCATAAAAATATTTGCTCGTGGATACTGGATACCATTTGTATTTATTAGAAAAACAGAAGAAAAATATATAATATTAGGTGGACGTGGCAACTATGTGATTTGGATTTTATGGTAATGGAGAACATAAGAAATTCTGATTTAAAAATTTTCAGAGCTTTCGTTTATTCTCTGTTGTAGTTATGCTAAATATATTTACATGTGTACAAAAAAAAAGATTTCTTGTTCGAGTAGGAATATGTCGATTTTTCTCGTTCCTCTTCTTCAATAAGAATAAATATTTGAAGTGCACATAGCTACTTAATCTTATCTAAGAGTTTAATCTCCTTGCGATCCTTACTTTTTTAAAATAATAATAAATAAAAAAAATAAAAAAAGGGGGATCGACTTAGACTCCTTCCCTTAATTAAATTGCGTACTAGCAAGTATTACTAAAAATAAACTTAATAAATCAAGAAATGAAACCTTTAATGGTTAATTATCAAAAAGCTGACCTAGGGATTTTATTTTATTACTGTATTATATGTACATAGAGATACATAGAGGAGAGAGGAAGAAAAATGGTAGTTACATAACCTTCTTATACCTCTATTGTCTTGCTTCTTCTTCTGCAACTTCTTCTTCTTCATCATTTTCCGAGATCATCAAAAAGTTTATTTAGATTATTTCGCTATTAAATTGAATTATTGTCTAAAATTTCTTCTAAAAATATTCACTACCTACCAATAAAGAACTATCGAGAGGACGTGAGCAGATGTGGATTAACCAACGACCATGATCCATCGATGAAATTAGTGCTGAAAATATTTAAAATTTTTTAGCTAAGCAAACCTTATATTATATGCCCAAAATAATGCGATGAATGCGGCCAATAGAGCAATTCCAATATGTCTCGGTCCTGTATTACGAATATAAAAATAAATTTATAGTATTTTATTATGGGGTATTAAACTTGATTACTTCTCGGAGATACCAAAGGTTATTGATTGTATAAATATGAATAACATGAATGGCGCTAGTTTGAAATGAACATTAAACAATACATGTAATAATTTTACTCCAGACATGGACATATAACAACTTTACGGGCCAATGGAGAAGGATACTTAGCTCCCGTTTGACCATAAATTTTGGCTTCGTTTTTTAAAATTTTTTAAAACAATGTTTGTTTATGAAATACCATCATGTTTCGGAAAAAAAAGATTTAAGAAAATTTTAAGTTCCCAAAAACTGATTTGGGGCAACATTTTTTATTCCAAACACAACTTCGACTTTCAAAAATTATTTTTCAACACAATCTCAAAAACTTTTTTTTTCAAATTTCAATCAAATCTATGCCCAAACGCTAGCTTAATACTTGAAATACCTAAGATTTTCACATAGGGAATTAGTTTATTTTAAATTTTATGGAAAAACTTAAGACATATATATAGTACTTGTTTTCCTTTTTATTTGGTGCAGGTAGTTTCATTGTCATGAGTCCTTTTCTCCACTACGTGGATTTTGTTTGAAAATTTCTGACCGTGCGTCTATCTGACTATATACTTCTCATTTTTAATTCTATGCTTTTTAGTAGTTAATTTAAATTAAGACTTTGAATTATAGTTATTTATTATCTATGTTTGTAGGAATAAAAATTCTGGTACATAATTCGCTCTACTGCAACTGCGATATGGAGGATTTTGGAACTTGTTTAGTGCCAAACACTCTTGCATTATTACAACATTAAATTGTATACAAATTCATTACATCATCGGTGGATGTAAAGTAAATCGTGGATTATAAAATGACTTTGGCTAATAATTGAGCTTAGTCAACAAATTAATAAACCTGTGAATTAGACTTTATCAAGTTGATAATCACACTGATTACTAGTTTACTACTCCCTCCTCCGTTTAACTTTATCCAAGAAAATTTATATTAATATAGAGAGTTTACAAAAGAATAGAAGACTTTTAAAATTTATGATCTAAAATAAGTCAGTTATTTGTATGGCTATAAAAATTTCTCATTAAAGGTAAAAATAAGATTGCAAGTTAAATTTTTTTTCAATTTATAAAATTATCATTTTTTCAAACGGATTAAAAAAATACTGCCACATAATTGAAACAAAGAAAGTAAAACCAACCATATTAATTTTCAGAAACCTATATAGTATATATGCTTACCTTTCAACCACCACTAATAATAATTTACTAACTCTAAATGACAGCTAACAGCCAATAAAAATAATGCTAGTTGATACCATTTGTCTGTGGGCTAGTTTCTTTTATCATCTTTGGCAAAAATACACAGCAAGTCACTTTTTAAAAAATATTTAAGAAAATAATACTACTCTTTGTTTATTCTATAAATGGCAAACTTTTTTACACTAATGGCAGATAGAGATTNTTCTAGAGCATAGTACGGTCGAGTGAGATAGTTTTGTCGACGAGGCTGGGATAGATTTTACTTTTAGTCACCTGGTAAGGCTGTACCGGCCATTGCGCTTTCGAGGCCTGGTTGCTCTCCAGCGCCGGTCTACTCGAGCTCCCATGATCCGCGGCCAAGAGGATGAAGACCACGGATGGATGCGCCAGTTTGTTCGAGTTCGGACGACCGACGTTATCCCCGGAGAATTCTTACCGTTCCCTGAGAAATGGAGTTCTACATGTAAGCCCTCTGTTTGAGCTGTCTTTTCTTTCGTTCATATGAGGTAGGACTCACGGTGATTTCTTCCGTCTTTCATTTGTAGCTGCTCGTTGGTTGCCTGATGAGGTTCCGGGCTTAGCCGAATGGTCTTGCAGATTAGCAGCATGTTGGACTCCTGATAGGCGCCGGTGGCGAGATCTTTCAAAAGGGAGGTGGGAGGTAAATTATCGTGGTAGGTGCCTGGCGTCCCCTTACCACTCTTCTCTTTTCTTGTATGGGGGCGACCTCCCCTTTGCTGATCTGCTCGTTCTCCCAATTGCAGGCGCCGGGAGTTTGTTCGAGGCGAGATCGCCGGTTCATGAATTGAGGAATGCTGGCAAAAGAAAAGATGTTCGATGGCGTGTGGATGCTTGCGGTGAGGCACCTTCTCCGCAACAGCTAAGAGGAAATGATTCGATCGGTCGGCCAGCTTCCGGGACCAAAGTTTTACTGGACATAGCTTCGGCACTTGGTGAGGCTCATCGTTCTGGTCTTGCGGTGAGTATTTGCTCGCGATAAAGATGTTCTAACCCGGTATTTCCTTCCCTTTTCTTCATGCGCTTGGCTTCTTTTCAGGCTTTTGATAGGCTGAAAGCCGAGCTGCTTCATCGCGAGACCCATTTGCAAAAGGCTCGAGAAAGGGAAAGGTCCCTCCAGCTTCTACGCGCGGTAAAGGAAAGCGAGCTCGCTTCTTTAAGGTGCGGGGTGGAACGAAGCCGTGCCCGGGAGGTCCGTCTAGTAGAAATAGGTATTCCGCCGTTGTTCGTCGTCGTACGTTTTTCTTCCCTACTTTCTTTTTCCCTTATTCCTTTGTCCCGTATCCTTTTGGTAAGTTGGTTGTTTGTTTTCCGATTGGAGGGTTAAAAGGACGGTAGTAGTGCGTGGAGCGTAAACTCCGTGGGGTCCGGAGGGTTTGGGTCGTCCGGCCGAAACCCCGGCGTAAAACCCGTTGGCTTCGGAGTCCGTGCCGGGGCGGCCGCCGTTCCGCGGTCCGTCGACGNCCACCCCAGCCCTATGTGGGTTGCGGGCCCCACGGGCCGGCCCATCATTTTTTAAATATAATTTATATTTTTTCTTTAATTTCTAACCTAAAAAGATAAATATTTAAAAGTTTTAAAAATTCTTATTGAAAAAATTTCACAAAACATAATAACTTTTTATACTGTTCCAATATACGATAAACACAAAAAAAAGTAAAAGACAAGACTAATATTTCGTTCACTAAAAGTCAAAACTCAAAACAAACTATTCAAGAGAACATCCATTATGCTTCCGGGATATCCAACACATCATCTTCATCAAACATATTTGAATCCGCTTGTGAGAAGGTTGTCTTAATATCTTCACTTTCATCTACATCTACAATTCGTATGCAATATTAATTAGTTAAATATTAAGAATAATTAAAATTTTAAAACTAATTAACGGTTTAAGACTTTGACCTTTTAATATGATGAGCTTAATAAACTTTAAGCTTGGATTCTTCTTGATATTTTTTATGTCGTATAATTTTTATATTTGATATATTTCAAATATATATTTTTATTAGGCCCACGGGCCGGCCCAACCCAGCCTCAGTCAAGCCTCACGGGCCACGGGCCGGGCTTAAAAGCCTTATTTTTAAATGGGCTTCAAAAATTCTAGCCCAGACCTGCTAAATAACGGGCTGGGCTGGGCTGGGCTGGCCCAACGGGCCAAGCCCATATTGACGGCTCTAATACTAAGGTGGTAATATGCCTTTGATCTTTTTAATAAGAAAGTACTCCTTGGTATAATCATGATATAAAATTACATGGTTTAAAATATATTCCTTCGTTTCGATTTATATGAACTTATTTCCTTTTTGGTTCGTGCAAAAAAGAATGACTCATTTCCTTATTTGGAAACAATTTAGCTTTGTGCAATGATTTATAGCCACACAAAATATATGTGCCTCATTTTACACCACAAGTTCAAAAGTCTTCNAAAATCTATTAAAATGGACCGGAGGGAATATATATATATATATATATATATATATATATATATATATATATATATATATATATATATATATATATATACACTTTATTTTTCTTGAGACATGTATTTTATTTTTTTCATATAAAGATATATTTTCGCTGGAGTTTATGTTGAATATAAAGGTACATGTACTTTTTTATCTAATAAAATATTCATGTATGGAAAGTAGAAAATCTGTTATGGAATGAATTAGTTTCCAACAAAAACATAGGAAAACATATTACCATTTAAATATGTTAGAGATTGTTTTAAGAGAAAATATTGGAAAAAATGTTAAAAAGTACTAAGAACATTTTCATTAAGGAAATAAATGCATTGGGTGCGTGATTATAGGTATATGGTTTAAGGGTGACGGCTAGAAATATAATTATTTAATTGCCATGTGTGTAAAATAGCTATTACTGCTACGTTTCTAGAAATTTTCCTTAAATTTTGCCTATTTATATTTTTTGCTACTTGCAAATTTTTCCATCATAAATAAGTTCCTGCTCGTTTATGTTATTTCCTCCTCCAAAACACCGATGTGAAAAGACTAAAATAAAACGAATGATTGTCCCAATCGTATGTGTCGAAGATCTATCGGAAAGAGCGTCTACACCTGTATAAGAAAATTATTTGCTAGAAAATATGAGGATTTTTAGAAATGAAATAGGGGTGAGTATCGGGCCCGTATATTGGTTCCGGAGCCCGCTACAGTTTTGATATAATATTTAACTCATGTATGCGAAATTTGGTGAGAAACAGAATTGATTTGACGTGATTTGGACGTCCGGTTGCAAAAATAGAATTTCAAGTGTTCTTAAGAAAAATCATGAGTTTTGGTGTTAAATTCATTGTTCAAGATGTTATTTTGGCGATTTGATTACATGAGCAAGTCCGTATGATGTTTTTAGACTTGTGTGCATGTTTGTTTTGGAGCCCCGAAGGTTCGGCTCAGTTTTGGATTGGCCATAGAGTATTTTGGACTTAGGAAAAACTATTGTAGGTTCAGTTCTGGTGTTGGCCTCTGATCCCGCAATTACGAGACCAGAGTTTGCATTTGCGATGTCTGACAGTATTGCATTTGCGAGCCACTCATCACAAATACGAAGAGTAGTTGGGCCAACAGTCTTTACAATTGCGAAGAACTCTTCGCATTTGCGAAGTAAAGATGGGAGGGGTGCTGGTCGCAAATGTGATCATTTAGTCGTATTTGCGGAGGATGAGTTTCGCAAATGCGAACTTTCCTTCGCATTTGCGAAGGCAGCAGAAATGTGAGGGGGTTAGCAATTGTGATACTCTCCTCGCATTTGCGAGCTTCGCAAATGCGAAGCTCAGGTCGCAAATACGACATCTGGAGCTGAGTAAAAGGGGTCTTGGATGGGATTTTTCGTTCATTCTTCAAATTTTCAAAACCTAGACTCCAAAGGGCGATTTTCCTAGAGCACGTTCTTCCCAAAATCATAGGTAAATGAATCTTAACTCATTTTCTTCAATCTATTTTTTCTTTTCACATGATTTCATCTCAAAATCTAGGGTTTTCATGGGAAATTGGGTGTTCTTGGGTAGAATTTAGGAATTTCAAAATTTAGGGATTTGGACCTCAAATTGAGGTCGAAGTTCAAAACCAATTGCATATTTGGGTGAATGGGTAATCAGGTTTTTGTTCGAACTTCGAGTTTTGAACAAGCGGACCCGGGGTCGATTTTTGACTTTCTGGGGAAAACATTAGGAAATCTATACTCATGCATTAGAATTGGTTTATTTAGCGTTAATTAATGTAATTAGTTAATTATGCATAGATTCTGGCAGTTTGGAAGTGGAAATCAAAGGAAAGACGATATTTGAGGCTTGAGTTTGGCCGTAGAATCGAGGTAAATGTTTGGTCTAATCTTAGCTTGAGGGAATAGGTGTTGTTGTCCTATTTGCTACGTTTTAGTATTGAGTTCGACGTATAGGTGTGGTGACGAGTATCTATATGTTGATTTTGAGCATGCAAGTGAGTCTTATATTGTGACCGTTGTGTCTCTTATTACGTATTGTTCATGATTAATTTGATAGTTCTCCATGTTGAACAAGTCTTATGATATTTTCTTGGTATTGGATCATTGTTGAGTATTGACTCAAGTTGTCACGACCCGAATTTCCCACTCTCGGGAGTCGTGATCGCGCCTACTAATGGGAGCTAGGCAAGCCAAATTTAATTACTTTTTCATTAATAACATAATTCCTTATTAACAATTATCGGTAATAATACAAAAGCAACGAAATTAAATAATAAGCGGAAGTCTCAATATTATAGAAAACTGAATAAAAATGCGGAAAATCTCAACAAAAGCCTCTACCCAAGACTGGTGTCACAGTTTCACAGACGGTCTAAGAATACTACACATAAAGGTCTGAAAGAAATAAACTCGACATTGTCTCTAGAATTATGAAAGAAACAGGAATATAGATGAAAGGAGACACCAGGGCCTGCGAACGCCTGCAAGGCTACCTCGGGTCTCGCTGGACTGAAAGCCTGCTCCCACTCTATTGCTGCTGCTGTCCGAAGCTTGGATCTGTGCAAAATAGCACAGAGTGTAGTATCAACACAACCGACCCCATGTGCTGGTAAGTGCCTAGCCTAACCCCGGCGAAGTAGTGACGAGGCTAGGACCAGACCACCAAATAAACCTGTGCAGATATATATACAAGTACAACGGAGACGTAGCAAGAAAATAATAATTTAAGCTGGGGAAGGGGGCATGCTTCAGGGCAACAGTTAGAAATAGAATTTCAGGAATAATAAAGCGTACATCTACAATTTAACTTCTAGTAGTAAATGAAAAGATAAGGCAACTTTCATATTCAACTCATCTTGTTGCAGGCGTGCAACCCGATCCCATTCCTCAATATCTCGTGGTAGGCGTACCACCCGCTCCCATTTCAATATCACTCGTGGTAGGCGTACCACCCGCTCCCATTTCAATATCACTTGTGGTAGGCGTACCACCCGCTCCTATTTCAATATCACTCGTGGTAGGCGTACCACCCGCTCCCATTTCAATATCACTTGTGGTAGGCGTACCACCCGCTCCCATTTCATTAAATCAACAGTTTCTCCAAAAGAAAATTTACTCTAACAAACGCAACAATTTAATACGAGTTCATAAGACAACAAGTACACAAAATTTATGATTCACTAAGGAAAACAAATAATGACAAATAGCAATTAATTATGGTTTATAAGGGGGGGGGGGGGGCAATTAGGCAGTTTAGTAATTAATATGTTGAATGTCGCGTAGCAATTAAGTCACATAAACATGTAGCAATTAAGGCATAAATTCAAGACATAACGTTGCGCAAGGACACCTTGGTTCAATAATAACAAGTAACACGATAAAGGGAAATGTCAACGTAAAGAATCACAGAAATAATGAAATAAAACAAGTAATGCACTTGAACTAATAACAACAAGAAATCATAGCAAACTGCAATAAGTGCACGGCATCACCCTTCGTGCTTTTACTCTCATCCTCACCAAGCAATGATTTCATAAAATTTGCACGGCATCACCCTTCGTGCTTTTACTCTCTTTCCTCACATATAATCAATAGAATTGGCACTGAATGGTACATTGTGCGGCACAGCATCACCCTTCGTGCTTTACTCTCTTTCCTTACCCAATCAACAATCACAAACAAGGACAAGGGAGTAAATAAACAATAATGAAAATCCCGGCGAGGGAACACAAACAAACAATTAAAACCCGGCAAGGGGTACAACATCAATAATCAACAACGTCCCGGCAAGGGAATAGATCAATACTCTTTCTCTTTCTTCCACTTTCATCTCATAATTCACATTATCACTCGAGCCAATGCTCCAAAGATTTACTTATCTCATATACCTTCACAATTTGTATTTCAACTCGAGCCAACGCTCCACGAAGTTTAAAGATCACAATTCCTTTCACAAGCTCTTTACAACATATAAAAGTCATCAATAAAGCATGGAAGGTGTAATAGAATCCAAACTATTCACAAAATAAGGACTCACGGTCATGCTAGACACCAATGTATAGATACTCGTCACCATGCCTATACATCATACTCGACAATCAACAAGTAGCAAATAAGACTCAACTCCTATTCCCTCAAACTAGGATTAGACCAAACACTTACCTCGATGTTTTGAACTCAACTCAAGCCTCAACTATAGCTTTACCCCGTGGTTCCACCTCCAATCCGCTCGAATCTAGTCACAAATTACTTAATTACTTTAATAAACACTAAATGAATCAATTTGAATGCATAAAAAATGAATTTCCCAAGTTTTTCCCAAAAGTTCCAAAATTGCCCCCGGGCCCACGTGGTCAAAACTCGAAGTTCGAACCAAAACCCGGTTACCCATTCCCCCACGAACTCAAATATGTAATTTGTTTTGAAATCGGACCTCAAATTGAGGTCCAAATCCCCAATTTTTGAAAAACCTAGGTTCTACCCAAAACCCCCCAATTTCACCTATGAAAATCCTTGGTTTTAAATGGAAAACATGTTAAATGATGTTAATGATTGAAGGAATTAAGTAAAAATCGACTTACAAATGATTTGGAAGAAGTTTTGTTCTTGAAAAATCGCCTATGGAGTTTGGGTTTTGAAAGAATGGTAAAAAAATGATGAAATTCGACTAAGTATAAAATTTGCTGGGCCTCAGATGTGGGAAATGCGAACAAGGGTTCGCATTTGCGAACCCTGCAAGTATGGGAATTGTGAAGGTACTGTTCGCATTTGCGAACTCTGCCAAGGATTAAGCACTTCGCAATTGCGAGCCCAAAGTCGCATTTGCGACCGGATCAATTCCGCAATTGCGAACCCAATGGTCGCATTTGCGACCCCAGTGCACTATACCCTTTCCTCGCATTTGCGATGCCAGGCTTGAATTTGCGAGGCCTGCTTCGCAAATGCGAAAATTGCAGGACTGAGTGTACCTGCTTTTCTCTAAGTTCAAAATGCACTCCGACACTTATCCAAAACTCACCCGAGCCCTCGGGGCTCCAAACCAAATATGCACACAATCTCAAAAATATCCTACGGACTTATCCGTGCGATCAATCGCCAAAATAACATCATAATCGAATCAAGCCTCAAAACTCATGATTTCTTCCAAATTTTCATAAAACACCAATTTTCCATTTTAAGTCCGAAACACGTCCAACGACGTCCGTTTTCAACCAAACTTTACAGAAAGCGCTTAAACCATATATAAGACTTGTACCGAGCACCGGAACCAAAATACGAGCCCGATACCATAGTCTTTTAATCAAATTTTATTTCCATTTTCCTTAATTATTTCCAGAAAACAATTTCACACAAAAATTCATTTCTCGGGCTTGGGACCTCGGAATTTGATTCCGGACATACGCCCGAGTCCCATATTTTCCTACGGACCCTCCGGGACCGTCAAATCACGGGTCCGGGTCCATTTACCCAAAATGTTGACCGAAGTCAAATTTATTCAATTTAATATCAAAATTTAGCATTTTTCTCACAGAATTCATATTTAAGCTTTCCGGCGCGCACGCAAATCAAGGCAACTCCAGATGAGGTTTTCAAGGCCTCAGAAGCACAAAATGAGTAAGGAAACAAGTGATGACCCTTTGGGTGAGAAAGAGTGTAAAGCACGAAGGGTGATGGTATGCACGATATTCTGAGTGAGTTTTAATGCACGAAGGGTGATGTCGTGCCACATTTTGTGAGTGTTAATGAACGAAGGGTGATGCCGCGCCATGATTATGAGACTTAATGCACGAAGGGTGATGTCGTGCCATTTTGGTGTTTCTTATGGTTAGGATGAGAGTAAAAGCATGAAGGTTGATGCTGTGCACGTGTTACTATTTCATTATTCCCGTTGGTTCATATATGGTGTTTACTCTGTTTCTCTATTGATTTACTGTCAGAATTTGATATTCCTCACAGCATCTTTTCCCTTTTTGTCTTTATCTATTAAATTCCTGCTATTATTGTTTTTCCTCGTATATGATTTAACTGCACAGGTTCGTATGGTTGTCGAGTCCTAGCCTCGTCACTACTTCGCCGAGGTTAGGCTCGACACTTACCAGTACATGGGGTCAGTTGTACTGATACTGCACTCTGCACTTTCTATGCAGATTTCGGTGCCGGACCTCGTGAGTAGGTTTTGGGTTACTGCCTTCAGTCCACGGGAGACCCAAGGTAGATCTGCCGACGTTCGCAGACACTGGAGGTCCCTTTCCGCTATTTTAGTTCTCCTGTCTTTTTCTATTTTAAGAACATATGTACTTCTTTTAAACCAATATTTGTAGAATTTCTTAGACGTTTGTGGATTGTGACACCAGATCGTTGGGGTAGTTATGTATTAGAGTTGTTGAACTGCTATATCACTTCTGCTCTTTATATCTGTTTAGTTTTTAGCTATTATTTATTTCTGTTTTGGTTAATAATAAATGTGGTAAAACTGTTGTTGGCTTTCCTAGCTTTCAAGAGTAGGCACCATCACGATCCCAACGGTGGGAGATCCGGGTCGTGACAAGTTGGTATCAGAGAACTAGATTTCCTAGGTCTCACAATTCACGAACAAGCTAGGTAGAGTCTGAGGGATCGGTACGGAGACGTCTGTGCTTATCCCTCAGAGGCTACAGAGTTTAGGAAAACTTCACATCTATTCTTCTCTGTCGTGCGATTTGACTTCTCAATGCTAGCTGAACTCCCATTTTGTTCTTTCATAGATGGTAAGAACACGTACCGCTTCATCAGCTGACAAGCAGCCCGAGCCCTTAGTGGCAGCTCCTACGAGGGGCAGAGGTTGAGGCCGTTTTAGAGGTCGAGGAAGAGGCATCGCTTAGCCTAGAGCTCGAGCAGCAACACCAGTGGAGGAGCCTCAGGTAGATTTTGAGGATGAGGCTCCGGCCCGGACCGTTCCAGAAGGGCCAGCTCAGGTTCCAGAGGGGTTCATCGCCACCCCGGTACTCCTAGATGCTCTGGTCCGTCTAGTGGGACTTATGGAGAGTGTAACCCAAGCATGCATACTTCTTGTAGCCCCAGCCGTCTCTCACGCTGGAGGAGGAGCACAGACTCCTGCTACTCGCACTCCGGAGCAGATGGCTCCCTAATTCCAGTCTCCATCAGTTTAGCCAGTTGGGGTAGTTCTGTCGGGTGTTGTGGCACAGACCGGTGATGGGTCAGCTATTTCTTTTGATGCCTTGTGGAGGCTGGACAGGTTCACCAAGCTTTTTACTACTACCTATGTCGGTACATCTTCAGAGGATCCCCAGGATTATTTAGACAGTTGTCACGAGGTTCAACGGAACATGGGGGTAGTGGAGACCAATGGGTCGACTTTGCTGCTTTTCGTCTTTCAAGTTTCGCCAAGAAATAGTAGAGGGATTATAGTTTGGCCAGACCAGCTGGGTCACCAGTTCTGACTTGGGACCAGTTCTCTCTGCTATTTCTCAAGAAACTTCTTCCTGTCACTCAGATAGAGGACTACCGCAGGCGGTTCGAGCATCTTCAGTAGGGTTCTATGATTGTCACCCAGTATGAGACTAGGTTTATTGATTTGGCTCGTCATGCTCTTCTTATACTCCCCACTGAGAGAGAGAGAGAGAGAGAGAGAGAGAGGAGGTTTATTGAGGGCTAGCTCAGCCTATCAGATTGCGGATGGCTAAGGAGACTGGGAGCGAGATTTCTTTCCGGGATGCGGCTAATGTGGCCAGGCGAGTTGAGATGGTTTTAGCTTAGGGGAGTGGTCAGGGATCTGACAAGAGGCCTCGTCATTCTGGTAGGCTTAGTGGTGCCTCATCTGGAGGTAGGGATTCTTTTGGTAGAGGCCATCCTCCTAGGCCATTTCATTCAGCACTTCAGGTTTCTCACGGTGCTTCAGGTATACGTGGCTCACATATGCAGTATTCCGATCAACTAGCCTATAGTGCACCACTAGCTCTTATCAGTGCACCTCCGCTCTATAGTTTTCAGGGTGGTTACCCAGGCCGTCAGGGTCAGTTTCAAGGTCGGCAGTCTCAGCAGCCGAGGTCTTGTTATACTTGTGATGATCCGAGGCACATTGCTAGATTTCCCCTCGAGCATCGAGCAGTTCTCAGCATCAGGGTTCTCATGCCATGGTTCCGGAA
Organism: Nicotiana attenuata; assembly: GCF_001879085.1. Classification (NCBI taxonomy): domain Eukaryota; kingdom Viridiplantae; phylum Streptophyta; class Magnoliopsida; order Solanales; family Solanaceae; genus Nicotiana; species Nicotiana attenuata. The sequence continues at coordinate 204,179 of NW_017671132.1, forward strand.
CCGGGTGTTCCACCGCCCACTCAACCAGCTAGAGGTAGGGATCAGACAGCTAGAGGTGGAGGTCAGGCCGCTAGAGGTGGAAGCCAGCCAGCAGGAGGCAGTCCCAGGGATGTAGTTCAGAGTGGTGGGGCCCAGCCCCGATATTATGCTTTCCCAGCCAAGCCTGAGGCTGAGTCATCTAATGTTGTTATCATAGGTACTGTTTTAGTTTGCTGTAGAGATGCTTCAGTTCTATTTGATCTAGGGTCTACATACTCCTATGTATCATCTTTTTTTGCTACATATTTGGTTATGCCTCGTGATTCTTTGAGTGCTCCTGTATATGTGTCCACACCGGTGGGTGATTCTGTTGTTGTAGACCATGTCTATCGCTCGTGTGTGGTTATTATTGGGGGTCTTGAGACTAGAGTAGATCTCCTACTTCTTGATATGGTCGATTTTGATGTTATTTTGGGGGTGGATTGGCTGTCACCTTATTATGCTATATTGGACTGTTACGCCAAGACCGTGACCTTAGCTTTTCCGTGATTTCCTCGATTGGAGTGGAGAGGGACTCGTGGTCATTCTACCAGTAGGGTTATTTCTTATATGAAGGCTCGGCGTATGGTTAAGAAGAGGTGTTTAGCTTATTTGGCTTATGTTCGTGATTCCAGTGCGGAGGTTCCTTCCATGGATTCCGTACCAATTGTTCGTGACTTTCCAGAGTTATTTCCTACAAACCTACTGGGAATGCCGCCCGACAGGGATATTGACTTTTGCATTAATTTGGCTTAGGGCACTCAGCCCTATCTATTCCGTTGTACCGAATGTCCCCGCAAGAGTTGAAAGAATTGAAGGAACAGTTGCAAGACTTGCTTGATAAGGGCTTCCTAGACCTAGTGTCTCGCTCTAGGGTGCGTCGGTGTTGTTTGTAAACAAGAAGGATGGGTCGATGAGGATGTGCATAGACTATCGATAGTTAAACAAAGTCACCATCAAGAAAAGTACCCATTGCCAAAGATTGATGACTTTTTTGATCAGCTTCAGGGTGCCAAGGTGTTTTCGAAGATTGACTTGATGAACAGGGTATTCAAGCCCTATCTGGATTCCTTCGTGATTGTTTTTATTGATGAAATCTAGATCTACTCCCGCAGTCGAGAGGAGCATGGGCAGCCACTTTGGACCGTTCTTCAGACTCTGAGAGACAGCCAGTTATATGCTAAGTTTTCGAAATGTGAGTTTTGTTGAGTTCAGTTGCATTCTTGGGTCACGTTGTATCAGCAGAAGGTATTCAGGTGGATCCTAAGAAGGTTGAGGCAGTCAAGGACTGGCCTAGACCAACATCAGCTACAGAGATCTAGAATTTCTTGGGCTTGGCGGGTTATTACCGCCGATTTGTGGAGGGTTTTCATCTATAGAACCCCCGATGACCAGGTTGACCCAGAAGGGTGCCCTGTTCAGGTGGTCGGATGAGTGTGAGGTGAGCTTTCAGAAGCTCAAGACCGCTTTGACTATGGCACTGGTGTTGGTGTTGCCCACATGTTCAGGGCCCTATATAGTGTATTGTGACGCATCTCGTATTGGACTTGGGGCGGTATTGATGCAGGGTGGCAAGGTTATTGCATATGCTTCGCGACAGTTGAAGATTTATGAGAAGAAATATCCAGTTCATGACTTGGAGCTAGCAGCCATTTCACGCGCTGAAGATCTAGAGGCACTATTTATATAGCATGTCGTGTGAGGTGTTCACGGATCATATGAGTTTGCAGTACTTGTTCAAGCACAAGGAGCTCAATTTGAGGCACAGAAGGTGGTTGGAGCTATTGAAAGACTATGACATCACCATCTAGTATCATCCTGGGAAGGCCAATATGGTGGCCAATGCTTTGAGTAGGAAGTCAGCTAGTATGGGCAGTCTCGCGTATATTCCAGTTGGTAAGAGACCGCTTGCTTTAGATGTTCAAGCTTTGGCCAATCAGTTTATGAGGTTGGATTTTTCTGAGCGCAGCCGTGTTTTAGCTTTTACGGTGCTCGGTCATCCTTGTTTGAGCGTATCAGGGAGCATCCTTAGGGACACAGTGCTGCGCGAAGATGCCAAGCAGGTTACGGTTGGAGATGATGGAGTTTTGAGGATGCAGGGTCGAGTTTGTGTGCCTAATGTGGATGGACTTCGTGAGTTGATCCTGGAGGAGGCTCATAGTTCCCGGTATTCTATTCTTCAGGCACCGCTAAGATGTATCAGGACTTGCGGCAGCATTATTAGTGGAGGAGGATGAAGAAAGATATCGTTGCATATGTGCTTGGTGTTTGTTTTGTCAGTATGGAAAGTACGAGCATCAGAGACCTGGTGGATTGATTCAGAAGATTGATATTCCTGAGTGGAAGTGGGAGCGTATTACTTTGGATTTCGTTGTTGGACTCCCACAGACGTAGAGGAAGTTTGATGCAATATGGGTTATTGTGGATAGGCTGACCAAGTCAGCGCATTTCATTCTTGTCGCAGTTTCCTATTCTTCGGAGCGGTTGGCAGAGATTTATATCCGTGAGATCGTTTGTCTCCATGGTTTGCCCGTGTCTATCATTTCTGATTGAGGTACGCAGTTTACCTCGCATTGCAGTACAGCATGAGTTGGGTACGCGGGTCGAGTTGAGCACAACATTTCATCCTCAAACGGACGGACAGTCCGAGCGTACTATTCAGATTTTGGAGGATATGCTCCATGCCTGTGTTATTGACTTTGGAGGTTCTTGGGATCAGTTATTTCCGTTAGCGGAGTTTGCCTATAACAACAGTTATCAGTCAAGCATCCAGATGACTCCATATGAGGCATTATATGGTAGACGGTGTCGATCATCAGTTGGGTGGTTTGAGCCGGGGGAGGCTCGATTATTGGGCACAGATTTAGTGCAGGATGCCTTGGATAAGATTAAGATCATTCAGGATAGACTTCGTACAGCTCATTCCAGTCAAAAGAGTTATGCCGACCGTAAGGTTCGTGATGTGTCATTCATGGTCGGAGAGAGAGTGTTGCTTCGGGTGTCACCCATGAAGGGTGTGATGCAGTTTGGGAAGAAGGGAAAGTTAAGCCCGAGGTTCATCGGGCCTTTTGAGATCCTCGATCGAGTGGGGAAGGTGGCCTACAGACTCGCGTTTCCACCAGGCTTATCAGCAGTACATCCAGTGTTTCATGTGTCCATGCTTCGGAAGTATCACGACGATCCATCCCACGTGTTAGATTTTAGCACTGTCCGGTTGGACAATGATTTGACCTATGAGGAGGAGTCGGTAGCTATTCTAGACCGGCAGGTTCATCAGTTGAGATTGAAGAGTTATCCTTCAGCTCGTGTGCAGTGGAGAGGTCAGCCTGTTGAGGCAGCTACCTAGGAGTCTGAATCCGATATGCGAAGCAGATATCCCCATCTTTTCCCATGCTCAGGTACTTTTCTATGTCTGTTCGAGGACGAACGGTTGTTTTAGAGATGGAGAATCTGATGACCCGAAAGGTCATCTTGTGTTTTAGAACCCAATACGGGGTTCTGAGGCGTTCAAAACCTCATTTTATCTCTCCTCGATTTGCATGCGCAGTTCGGGCGCGTTTCCGAAAAGCCTTTATGTAGAAATTTGAGAAAATAATAATTTTTGCCTTTAAAAGTTGATTTTAGTTGACTTCGATCAACATTTTGAGTAAACAGACCCGGACCCGTATTTTGACGGTGCCGGAGGGTCCGTAGTGAAATATGGGACCTGGGCGTATGCCCGGAATCAAATTCCGAGGTCCCTAGCCCGAGAAATAAATTTTTGATGAAAATTATTAAACTAAAATTATGATGGTTTTGAGAAAATGGTTAATAGTTGATCTCGTTGGTATCGGGTCCGTATTTAGGTTCCGAAACCTGGTATAGGTCCGTTATGATATTTATACCTCATCTGTGAAATTTGGTGAGAAACGGAACTCATTTGACGTGATTCGAACTTTTGGTTGAGAAAATAGAAGTTCTGAAAATTTCTTGAAAATTTCATGCACTTTGATGCTAAATTCGTAGTTCCAGGTGTTATTTTGGCGATTTGATAGTGCGAGCAAGTTCGTATGATGTTTTAAGATTTGTGTGCGTGTTTGGGTTGGAGCCCCGAGGGCTCGGGTGAGTTTCGGACAGGCTATGGAGTGATTTAGGACTTAGAAAATTTGCTGGTATAGCTGAACTTGTTGCAGGCCTCATACCTCGCAAATGCGAGGTCAAGGTTCGCATTTGCGACTACTAATGAGGTCACATTTGCGAGCTTCTCATCGCAAATGCGAAGAGAAGCTGGGCCAGCCCATGTTTGCAAATGCGAAAAACCCTTCGCATTTGCGAAGAGAGTCTGGGGGAGGGACCTTCGCATTTTTGACCAAATGATTTGCATTTGCGACAGCAGCAGAAATGGGACAGCTTCGCATCTGCGATTCCTTTCTCGCATTTGCAAGCTTCGCAAATGTGAAGCTCAGGTCGCAAATGCGACATCTGCAACTGATAAGTTTGGACTTGGACGGGATTTTTCACTCATTCTCCCATTTTTCAAAACCTAAACTTCAAGAGGCAATTTTTCAAGGGCTAGTTCTTCCCCAAATCATAGGTAAATGATTCTTAACTCATTTCTTTCAATCTATTACATCTTTTTACAAGATTTCATCCTAGAATCTAGGATTTTCATGGTGGAATTGGGTGTTTCTGGGTAGAACTTAGGAATTTCAAATTTTAGGGAATTAGACCTCAAATTGAGGTCGGATTCCAAAACCAATTGTATATCCGGGCTCGGGGATGAATGGGTAATCGGGTTTTGGTCCGAACTTCGAGTTTTGACCAAGCGGGCCCAGAGTCAGTTTTTGACTTTTTGGGGAAAATGTTGGGAAACTTATAGTTATGCATTGGAATTGATTTCTATAGAGGTAAATGACTATATTAAGTTAATTATGACTAGATACGAGTGGTTCGGAGGTGGAAACTAGAGGAAAAGCGGTGATTGATGCTTGAGTTTCGCCGTGGAATCAAGGTAAGTGTTGTGGCTAACCTTAGCTTGAGGGATTAGGTATTACTTGCCTATTTCCTACGTGTTTTGATATTGAGTACAACGTATAGGTAAGGTGGAGGGTACCTATGCGTTGGTAACGAGTCATAGCATGTGAGTTATTCTTATTCTTGTGACTGTTGTATTCCTTATTCGTACTGTTCATGCTTTAACTGGTTATTCCTCATGTTAAACAATTCTTATCATGTTTTCCTGGAATTAGATATTGGGTGAGTATTGACACAAGTTGAGATTGATGTTGTGAAGTTAAATATTGAACGAAGCTTGTTATTGATAATTCCCTTGGCGGGTTTTTATTTTTCTGTTGTTTGAGTGAGGGAGAGTGTTAAAGCACGAAAGGTGATGCCGTGCAATGTTTATAAGTGAGTGATAATGCACGAAGGGTGATGACGTGTCATATTCTGTGAGTGATAATGCACGAAGGGTGATATCGTGCCATGTTATAAGAGAGTTAATGCACGAAGGGTGATGCCGTGCCATGTTATGAGAGAGTTAATGCACAAAGGGTCATACCGTGCTGTTTCTATTGTTTCTTATGGTGAGGACGAGAGTAAAAGCACGAAGGGTGATGCCATGCACTTGTTTGCTATGTTATTACTTTCATTGGTGCAAACCATGTTATTTACTGCGTTTCTCTACTGTACTACTTTCAGGATTTGATATTCCCCTCAGCATGTTTTCTCCCTTTCCGTTATTATCTGTTTAATTTCCATTGTTGTTATTTTCTCGTATATGATTTAACTGCACAGGTTCATGTTATTGTCGTATCCTAGCCTCGTCACTACTTCACCAAGGTTAGGCTCGGCACTTACCAATACATGGTGTCGGTTGTACTGATGTTGCACTCTACACTTCCTGTGCAGATTTCGATACTGGACCGTGTTGATCTAAGTTGGGTTGCTGCCTGCAGTCCATCAGGAGACCCAAGGTAGATCTGCCGGCGTTCGTAGACCCTAGAGTCCCCTTCCATTTATCCTAGTCTTCCTGTTTTCTTTTAATTCGAGAACAGATTTATTTTCTTTAAACCAGTATTTGTAGTGACTCTTAGAAATTCGTGGATTGTGACACCAGATTTTAGTAGTCGTGTGTTAGTTTTTTTATTATTATGAATCTCCGCACTTCTTTACCTTGTTTTGGTTTAATTATTGTTATTTACCGTTTTGTAGCGTATTAGATCTTTACATGTTGGCTTGCCTAGCATTTTGAAATGTTAGGCGCCATCACGATCCTGAAGGTGGAAAATCCGGGTTGTGACATATACAAAAGGCATATTGTAAAATTTGTTTAAAAATATCAAATGTTGAACGCGGAAAATTTTGCTACTACTTTTATTTATTAATTCTAAAACAAAGGAAGATAAAAGAAAAGAAATGATCAAACAAATAGGGGGATACAGATCCAGCATATCTCTTATTATTGATTTTGTTCGGTTGTTCTCTAGGCAAGACTAACCAACATGGCCCCAACCTTTAGAATATCTCAAATTCTGACATCATGCTTTAAAATTCTGGCAACTAACTTTAAAATTCTGGTATCAAAGCTATTTTTTCAAAAAAATTCTTAACGAGGCCAAAATATAAATGGTAACACTAAATGATCCCAATCTCTTTCGACTTTTCCCCCACATGTTTTACATGCATTTCATCCACAACCAAATCACAATTGTGACGAAATACGTTTTCCGTCGGACCTACTAATTTGTTTTTTTTTTTTTTTTTTTGATAATTCACAAATATTATTAATCATCAAAGCAACAAATTACATCGTATAAAGGCCAACTCAGCCTGTACATGTATCACTGCTATACTCCTATCCTCAATGACCTATATAACATGACAATACTATTTTTGTCCTCCCCTATATGAACTTGTGTTGTAAAACATCTTTGAGTTTACTAACAGCTCGGATGTTATAACAAATGTATATTATTTCTCTAACGATGCTTTTTCTATCTCTATGAGTCTTCTCAAAAACTCTATGATTTCTCTCAACCCATATACTGTACAATGTTTCAGCTAAAATCATCCTCAAAAGCTGCCCTTCAACAGATTTCTTCTTTGCTTTTTCTACAACCAGCGTACTAATTGACTCCATCTCCTTGTTTGCACTTGTGTTTGCATCCTTCTGAATATATCATTCCATAGTTCCATGATGACAGTACATTAATAGAACAGATGGGGGCGGTTCTCTGAATGACACTTACAGAAAACACAAGCAGTATCCACATTCATGCTCCATTTGCTCAGTCTGTCAGCAGTCAGCATTCTTTCCTGTATGATCAGCCACATAGAAAATACTGCTTTGGGTCTAGCTAAATTCCTGAACATGATTGCTTTCCATTCAACCTTTGCTAGTGATCCCAGTTGGTGCAAGTATATCTGTTTGATGACACTGCCTTTGCCTTCTTTGTTTTTGTTTTTACTTTTGTAGGTTTTCAGTTTTCACCGACAAAACGACATACTCGTCCTTGTTCTGTTATGACTTCTGTATTAAATTTGGTTTGGGCAAATTTCGGGTGTTAATGTTAATTCAAATTATGAATTTCATATCTGTCCACTGGAGTAAAGCGAGAAGAGAATAAGCTTTTCTCCATAGATAGCTTCCAACAACTTCACTGGTACGTTGAATGCACAATGCTTTTCAAATTGGATAGGAATGATGACTGAAAATGATTACATAGAGTCAGGACTCCACATCCAGTTTAGGTTCCTCCAACTTTAATTGATTACAGTATATTAAGGTGGAAGAAAAATAAGGAAAGAGAATAGGAGAAAACAAAAAGGAAGGGGGTAACTAAATCCTTTGATTAAACGCACTAATAATTGATTGAGAACCTTTTAAGGTAGAATATATATAATTTGTAAGTAATTCTTATGTAGGGCGGATAATATACAAAATTAGATAATTTTAATTAATAAGTTTCAAATATTATATAGGAACGATCCCGACTTTGAAAATCAAAGTCCCTTCATGAGTCATGACTTTCAAAGTCAAAATTGACCAATAATATTGATCTAGTTTTAAATGGCTTTTTTTGATGTGACCTGGTCCACACCATTCTCTTTTTGTAGAATTTCTAACATAATATACTTAAAATTTCTTCTTTCTTTTTTCTTTTCTACAGCATTTGTCACAAAATAATTAGTTTTACATCATTAAAAGGTAGAATAAACACCATCTTTGTTGCATAACTTGTCTGTCTCAGATTATTAAATAAGGTTTCATAGAATAAATTTCTCTGTCGTGTTTTATTGATTTTGATATTTTAAGTAATAAATCCAAGTACCCTTTTCAATTACAAAGAAGACAAGGTCTATCCTATTTTTACAATAGAATCTTATTAAAAACTGCTATTATTTGGCAAACTCTGCTTTGGACTTGGTTATTTCATCAACAAATTGGACTTCTGCTTATGTAGGTCTGGAATCAGAACTTTGAATGTATTAGTGGCTGAACCATGATTTTCATTAATGGGAATCAGTATATAAAGAGATAAATACAGAATATATATATATATAAAGAGATAAATACAGAATATATATATATATATATATATATATATATATATATATATATATATGTATATAATTTTGTGGTGGAGCTACCGTTGTTCAAGGGAAGTCAATCGTCATCCCTTTGTCAGAAATTATAATGTAAAGAGGTAAGTACATAAGTAACAACTTTGATTATATGCTATTACTATCTAGAATCCGGAGTCACAATTCACGAACATACTAAGATTGTACTACAAGTATTTGTCCGAAAGAAAATACAACTGTTTACGAAATAAGGGAAACAGTAAAGTATGGAGTATAAAAGGGGACGCCAAAGGCCTGCGGACGCCAGCAAGACTACCTTGGGTGCAGTATCACAACCGACCTCTCGATCAGCCCGTACTGGCTCCAAAATCTGCACAGAAAGTGCAGAGTGCAGTATCACAACCGACCCCATATACTAGTAAGTGCCGAGCCTAACCTTGACGAAGAAGTGACGAGGCTACGGGGCAATCACAATATAACCTGCATATAGCGTATAATAAAAGTAGAAAGAAGACATGATAAAATAGACTAGTAACTTAAAAGAAGTGAATACAATTGTCGAAGTATAACATCATTGTTCAGCTATTACCAATCCTTAAGTGCAATATAAGACTATCGTTCAGCTAAATAGCCAAGGAAAAATATAAGTATAAAGGTTGTTGCGGCGTGCAACCCGATCCCACCATATCATAATAATCACAATCACATTTCACCTTATTTCACCACAATCCACCCTTATTACACATGTTGCGGCGTGCAACCCGATCCCACCGTACGTATCATTTCACCCTTATTCCTCCTCAATATATCACCCTTATTCCACTTGTTGCAGCGCACAACCCGATCCCACCATATCAATATCAGATACTCAGCAAGTACAAAAATTACACATTTCAAATCACATAACCCTTCATAAGGCTCAACTTCAAACCAAAACAATTAGGGAGCTTATACGCTATAAGACTTTACACAGGTAATACTACTCAGCGAGACCAATCCAGAATATGTCTTGAAAGTGCCGATAACCAACTTAAGCAAATAATAGGAGGCAACGAAACTACGAAATAACTAATACTTTCAACAAAGAGAAACGATGCCTAACAAGTAGCAATTAAGCATGGAAATACAAGTAAAGCATGTAGTAGTTATGACAGGAAATGAGACAATATGAGAGGAACGGGAAAGAAACAGGCAAAACAGGTAAATTGGCGGTGCATAGGTACTCGTCACCTCACCTATACATCGCTCACATGGATTTCATATAGCGAATAAGTCAAGGGTTCCTAATCCCTCGAGTCAAAGTTAGACACGACACTTACCTCGCTCTACGGGCCACTCAATGCTCAATTACCATTTTTCCTCTAGTATCCACCTCCATACCACTCGTATCTAGTCACAGTTAACTCAATAGCATCAATTATTGCTAAAGGGACCAACTACAATGCATAAATTTAGATTTCTCAAACTTTTCCCCAAAAAGTCAAAAATCGACCCCTGGCCCGCTTGGTCAAAACTCGAGGTTCGGACCAAAATCCATTTACCCATTCACCCCCGAGCCCGGATATATAATTGGTTATGGAATCCGATCTCAATTCGAGGTCTAAATCCTCAATTTCCCCGATCCCTAGTTTCTACCAAAAATCCCCCAATTCTACCATGAACACTCTAGATTTTAGGTTGAAAATTCATGAAATGCAATGGGCAATTGAAAGAAAGTGAGTTAGAATCACTTACCAACACGTTGGGAAGAAATTATCTTTTGAAAATCGCCTCTAGGCCGTCTTGCTTTTGAAAATTTGAAAGAATGACCTAAGTCCCGTTTTGGGACTGTTTTAAGAACTGGGCGACAGTGTTCATTGTGTTTGCGAGGACACTGTCGCGTTCACGAAGAGCTGCCTCGCCAGGCTTACGCGATCGCGAAACCTTCATCGCGTTCGCGAAGGCTATGCTCCACTGGCCTTCGCGTTCGCGAGGCTGTGCTCACGTTCGCGTTCGCGCTGGGCCGGTCGTGTTCGCGAAGGGTAAAGCCCCCATCACTCCGCGTTCGCGACCAAGCCTTCACGTTCGCGAAGAGGAAAACCTCACCTTGACCAGCCTACCCTTCGCGTTCGCGAGAGTGCCTTCGCGAACGCGAAGAAGAACACATCAGAATAGCTACTGTAGCAAAAATACCAGATTTTCTGTGTTCAAAACATCCCATAGCCTATCCGAAACTCACCCGAGCCCTCGGGGCTCCAAACTAAACATGCACACAAGTCCTAAAACATCTTACGAACTTGTTCGCGCGATCAAATCGCCAAAATAACACCTAGAATTATGAATTTAGCAACAAATTGAATGATTTCAAGAAAGCTTTAAAACTTCTAACTTCACAACCGGACGTCCGAATCACGTCAAAGCAATTCTGTTTCTCACCAAATTTCACACATAAGTTATAAATATTATATTGGACCTGTACCGGGCTCCGGAACCAAAATACGGACGCGATACCAACAAGATCAAACATCAATAATTTCTTAAAAATAACTAAATTTTCAACAAAAATTCATAACTCGGGCTAGGGACCTCCGAATCTGATTCCGGGCATACGTCCAGGTCCCATATTTCGATACGGACCCATCGGGACTGTCAAAACATGAGTCCGGATCCGTTTACAAAAAATATTGACCGAAGTCAACTCAAATGAGGTTTTTAAGCAAAATTCCTTATTTTTATCAACTTTCAACATAAAAGCTTTCCAGAAACACGCCCGGACTGCGCACGCAAATCGAAGAGGGTAAAAATGAGATTTTTAAGGTTTAAGAGCACAGAATCGAGTTCTAAAACATAGGATGACCTTTTGGGTCATCACAATTTTACTTCTTTATATTTTGAATCACCTTAGTTAAAATCTTGGCACCGCCATTACTTAACATACCGGGCATTTTAGCTTACTGTCTTAAGCATTTCATAACAAACTTATCAGAATGTTGTCCAAGATCGAAATGTTTTCATGTGTTGTATTAAAAGAGAAGGATTTATATTCTCTGTGTAAGCCTATTTAAAATAAAACCATGCATAATAAACTCGATTCACATTAACTACAGTTACTATATACTCTCTTTCCAGGAGCTAAATACTGTATCTAGTAGTAGTATTGAGCATCATCACCACAAGTTAAGAAGAATTCATTGAAAATTTGTTTTTTCTTCCAAATGACTAAATTTAAATTTTTAAGGAAAAAGCCTGTAACTAACTCCTTCCAGGTATTGTAAATCTATGCCCGGCCCCTATCAAATTTACATACTATAACATGCACAAACCAATTGTCAATCAACTGGAAATTCTATACACTTATGATTTTTAAGTGAGTTTAGATATAATATATATACTCTATCTATTTTATCTTGTGTGGCACTTTTTTTTTTCTATTCTATTGTTAAAAAGAATATCATCTTTCTATTTATTTGAAAATAATTTAATTTTGAACTTTTGTCGCTAGAAATGTCTATGACGTGTTCAAAAGCACAAATACCAAAAATATTTTTTTCATTCTTAAATTTTTCATCCAGCCAAATTCCTTCACATGAAATAATAACAAAGTAAGCAATTTATTACTTATATACATCTTTTCATTTTTCCACTTACATATATATAATCCGAACTCGAAGGCAGTTAAGCATGGATGCTTAACTGCAAGTATTGTTGATTGTCATCGATTAACCGATGCAATTACCGACTAGGCATGGGCTGTGCCGCCTCGGTCGGCGGGAAGGGAACGTCTCCACCGCCGCTGCCGGCCGGTGCATGTTTCTCCGGCAGCCGTGGATTGCCGAGAACTTTACTACACTCCACCACAATGTCTTGTCTTGAGCTGCACATCCTTATGCTATGTCTAAACCACCCTAATTTTGATGATTTTTTTATTATCCTTTTCTCATCACCACCCTTTAATCTCTCACCTGCACTAGTAATTTCTATATAATGATTTAGTTCCTTTGAGATTCTAATCTCATATTTATCAAGAAGTGACATCTCAGTCTTGCTTGGACTTAAATTAATTGGAACAACAACATTTGGTGAAGACTGCATTTCTTGATAGAAAGCAAAAATTGGATTTTTGTTTTGGAAATGTGTGATTAAGTTCGACGCCTTGACTTATATAAGGAAGTTGGTTGCTTATAGCATGATGGGTTTTTGTAAATTAAAAAGATGAGGAAAATAATTGTTTTAGTGTACACTATTGTTATTACTTAATTATTACCCCATCAGTTTATGCGAACATATTTCCTTTTTGGTCTATTCGAAAAAGAATGTCCCCTTTGTAAATTTGAAAATAAATTAATTTAAACTTCTCATTCTACCAGTAAGAAGTTGTTATAGCCATACAAATACTCTTGTATGTTTAACACCATACAAGAGTATATTTACTTTGTGTTGAACCTCCTTAATTTTGTGTATATTTACTTTTTTTATATTTTGACACCCCTTAGTAGAATCATAGTTCTGCTAATTAACCACAAGTTTCAAAAGAATTATAGCCACAAACATGTTATGGCTTGTGTAGGTCATCAAATTTAAAAAGCCTTGATTTCTGTTTTTAAACTGCGTGACCAAATAAATAGATTTATATAAATTGAAACAGAGGGATATTATTATTGGGTGGATTCCATATCAGTATTGGTTAATTGATTAAGATGGAAATGTAACTGTTCTTTTTAATAATGTAAAAGGCGCTCAAATACTTGGTACGGTATGTTGTCTTATTTGCCTATTTGTTTGTTGGATTCCTTTGAAGAATGTGGTAATTGTTACTAACAAATAATACTATCATATTAATAACCAAACAATTTGGTGTGACTGTGGCCGGCGGCTTGTTGTTTAGTCTTAACTTTTGTGCAGCGAACACTAGTAGTGGGTGTAATGAAGTCATTTACCATCATTAAATTAAACAAACAAAAAGAGAATATAATAAAATTCATCAGCCGTAACCCTACAATAAAATCGATAAAAATGACACCGAAAGAAAAGAATGAAGACTTAGGGTGTGTTTGGCATGAAGAAAAATATTTTTTAATTTTTCCATGTTTGGTTGGCTTAAATATTTTGGAAAATATTTTCCTTATCAACTTATTTTCCTTCAATTGGAGGAAAATGTTTTCCTTATCAAGAGAAGGGAAAACATTTTCCAAAACTCCTTTTCAACCTTCCCCACCCTATCCCCCAACCCACCCCCACACCCCCCACACCCACCTCCCCAAACCCCACCCCACCACTCTCTCCAAGAAGGATTTTTTTTTAAATTTCAGTTTTTTTTTTTCCGTCACCACCCACCCTGCTATCCCCCCGAAAACCCCACCATCATTGCCCCCCTCCCGACAAAAAAAAGTTTTTTTTTTTTACTTTTTTTTTTAGTATTTTCAAATTTCTGTTTTTTCGTTTTACTGTACCCCTCCCCCCTCCCCCCCCCCCCCCCCCAAAAATATTTTTTTTAACTTTTTTTTTTTTGTAATTTTCAAATTTCTGTTTTTTCGTTTTTCTGCACATATCCCTGCCCCTGCCCCCCCCCCCCCAAAAAAAAAAATTTTTACTTTTTTTTTTAATTTCAAATTTCTATTTTTATTTTTCTGCACATACCCCTGCCCCTACCCCCCTCCACCCCCGGGAAAAAAATATTTTTTTTTATTTATATTTTCAATTTTAATTTTTTCATCTGTCGTTTACAGGTTCGAAATTTTACAAGTTCCAAAGTTATGAGTTTAGAGATTTATGTGTTTGAAAGTTTACGGGTTCGAAAGTTCGCGGTTTTTACGTAAAAAAGTAAAGCAACACATTAGTTGCTTTGGGTTGTGTCAATTTTTAGAGACTTGGGGAAGGGATAGGCGAGGGGGAGGGGGAGGGGTGAGAAGAGTTGCATAAAAAATATTTTCCTAAAAAAAATATTTTCTACTCTCTAACCAAACAATAGAAAATATTTTCCGGAAAATGTTTTCCACTCACCAACCATACAAGGGAAAATAAGTAATAAAACCACTCATTTTTCATGAAAACATTTTCTAGGAAAATATTTTTTATGGAAAATATTTTCCTTCATACCAAACACACCCTTAGAGAATACATGCTGTTCCAACCGTTGCTCAATTATTATTTATCAATAGCACTATGATCTCTAACAAGTTATTGTTTTGTTTCTCATTTTATATCTGCACAATGCTTTTGCATATAATAGAATATGTAGTACTATAGCTATACTAAATTGTTTTCTATCTTTCTATTAATCTATGGTAGGTCAGCTGCGTCTTCTGTTCTCTTTCTTATCCTTGCCTTTCCGTGTCAAATTCGGAGACGAATCAAAAATTTAAACTTGACGGGGTCATTCTTTCTATTCTCATTGCTAAACTCATTTCACTGTTACAATTATGGGTTTGGACTAAATATTTATTGAAATTTAGTGATTTTTCTCATATATATTTATATATAATTATGTTTGTATTGGAGAAAATGAATATTACACGTGAAATTAATTATGTGGCTGAACATGGCAAGACACGTGGATCACTAGAAAAACGACAGCTGGAGAAGAACATTAAAAAAGACGTGAGTCTTTATAGATACGAGCAAAACACCCACGAGATGAGAAGAAACGGTTGCGCGAGTCTCTTTAGTGATTTGAAGAGGCATCGGCAGAATGAACCAAGACAGTAAAAAGGGTAGATTCATTGCTCTTCAATTAATGAGCATGGATGATTACAAACGTTACTGAATCTTCACGAAACAGTTACGATTACCAATTATAACATTTCATTAATGCTCATAATGACTCAGTCATAAAAGGAAAAAGGCGTTGAAGATCACTATATAAGGGAAAGAAATGTCATCTGTATGGGCACGTTCTGATTATTATTGGAATATAATTACTTTCTTTTGCTTTCTACTAAATACTTTGTTGTTTCATATTCTAATTTCCTTTCTTATTACGAGAATATTGATTTTCTTGATTATCAGTAGCTCGAGTACTTCTAAAAATAGGCTTTGACCGAAATTCTTATTTTTTGGTCAAATAAATTGGTTCCGTTATCGGGAATCTGACAATTTATTCACTTTCCAAATTCTTTTTTCTATGAAAAAATAATATCAACTTCTAACGACAACAACCAACAAAATCAGCAACACCAGTTGAACCAGCAAAATCAACAAGAGGATGGAACTTCAGTCCCTTCACCATGAAACTCTCCTCAACAGTCCCGAGAAGGGTCACTTGACATATCTATATCACATGCGAATGACCAACATGGAGAGATCTAGCTATTGATTAAGCATTGAAGCAATTAATCGCAGAGCAGGTCAACAATGCTCTTCAAGCATTTGTTAGTGGATTGCCAACTGTAGCACCAACTCCACCTCCAAATAACACCGCAACCATAGAAAATCCATGCTCGGGACTAACCAATTCGGGCAGTGGAGGAACTCCCAGCGAATCACGTGATGGAAGGTCAGGTATTCCAATTAATTCTGATTTACAAAGTTTAGTACTAACTTTGCAGAAACGGCTCAAGGAGCAAAACGATCGCATAGAGCAGATACCTGGTGTTCCACCTATAATCAAAGGAGTGGATATGGATAAATACTCTCAACAACCCTGGAAGCCAAGTGTTGCTCCTTTGCCAGTTCCAAAAAAGTTTAAGATGCCCGATATCCCGAAGTATGATGGGACAACCGATCTACGAGATCATGTAACTGCATTTACAATTGGCGTGAAGGGCAACGACTTGACAAAGCAAGAGACTGAATCAGTGCTGGTCAAAAAATTCGGTGAAACACTCACAAAGGGAGCACTAACATGGTATTCTCTTTTACCTGAAAATTCTATTGATTCTTTTGCTGAGCTTGCAGATTCATTTATAAAAGCACACTCAGGAGCTCAAAAAGTTGAAAAGAGGATGGAAGACATCTTTAAAATAAAACAAGGAGAAATTGAGCTACTCAGGGAATTCGTGGATAGGTTCCAACGTGAAAGATTGATGTTACCACGTGTACCTGACAATTGGGCGGCTATGGCATTTGCAAGTAATTTAAATGAAAAAAGCTCAGAAGCCACGAAGAGACTCAAAGAAAGCTTGCGAGAATTCCCTGCAATAACTTGGAATGATGTTTATAACAGGTATAGCACGAAGCTGCGGATAGAAGAAGATACTATCACTCAATCACGGAGGGATGAAAGAGTAAGTTCGAGGCGACCAGAAACTGAAAAAAGGTCCGATAAGAACAATTACGAACCTTACATGGGACCAGCAGGAAGAGATTCACGTTCAAAACAAGAGAACCCGAGGTACGATTCCAGATCAAGGGACAGAGATTCGGGTTCATCATCCAAGTTTGGAAAGGAGCGAGACACGCGGGACAACGATAGAAGTTCAAAAGCGAAGATTGGTGGTTACAGTTTCAATGTTAGCATATTCGAGTTGGTAGCTGTTTTAAGAAGCACGGGAGATAAGGTGCGGTGGCCAAAAGAAATGAGATCGAACCCCAACAGAAGAAACCCAAATTTCTGGTGCGAGTTTCATAATGATCACGGTCATAAAACAACAGATTGCAGATTGCTACAAGGTGAAGTAGAGCACTTATTAAAATAAGGTACTTAACTGATCTGTTTAGTGAGAAGGGTAAGCAAGCATATATGAAGAATAGATAGGAGCCACCAAAACCTCCGTCACCAAAAAGAACGGTTAATGTCATTGGCGGAGGAGAGGAGGTCAATGGTGTGACATATACGGCTGCAAAAAGGTGTCAAAAATCACAGTCACCCACGGGAAGCGAGTTCGCCAAGTTTTGGAAGAAGACAGTATAATATTTGATGATGCAGACGCAGATGGCGTGTTGATCCCACACAATGATGCACTGGTAATATCTATACATGTACATGATACTAATGTGAAACGAGTTTTGATTGATCCAGGTAGCTCTGTAAATATCATTCTTTTAAGAGTGGTAAACGTGATGCAAGCTGATGACAAATTGGTACCCAGAGCACCTACCTTATCTGGATTTGACAATTCAAGCGTGGTCACAAAAGGGGAGGTAATACATACCACATTCGCAGAAGGATGTCGAGCCCCCTTTTTTCTTACAAAATCGGGTTTATGACATTTGGGAGGACAACTTATTCCTTTTGGGAATTGGGTTTGATTTAAAGAGTCGCCACCTAATGATTAGGGTGCATTAGGACACCAAGGAGGTTTGATTTGAGTAACCAGAGATTGGGTAAGGGCTTGAAATTATTCTAAGGGGAAGGTGTTAGGCACCCCTCAGAATCCACTAGTGTGGTTCCCGGTCAGACTATTAGTGTGAATTTGGGTACAATTAGCATATAGACAAATAAGGCTCAAATAAGAGGGGATTTTATCACATAAAGGTTTGAAAGTAAGCAAGGTTTGAAAGAACAATTAGGAAAGCTGATTTTTTTTTTTAAAATAAAGAGTTAAAATGCTGAAAAGAAAGAAATAAAGAATAAAGGGAGGGGGATCCTAGGTTTATTAATAATATAGATCACCCCACACAATGCCCGGTAATCACTCCTCAATGAGGGGCTACACGTGACATTATCGCGTGGTCATCATATCCATATCTACCCTGCCCACCCCGTTAAGGTATTAAAGCGCGAAATGGTCTCGCTTACCTATTGCATGCTACTACCCGTCCCAATCCTGTCAGTCCCAGGGGCATTTAGGACTACTAATCTTAAGGGAGGTAGGGATGTTCGGCTTATTTGTGGTTTTAAAGGCAAAAAATTCTAAGGCGACATACAAAATATATATAGCAAATTGGGGGAAAGCACATAACAGGCAAGGCTCAGATATACCTCCTTTAAACAAAGAAACACATATTTAGCATGACTTACACATACTAGTTAAGGTCTGATTAAGCATTAAACATGTGAGAACTTAAAGGTTGAGGCAGACTGATTTGTTACATAATTCAGATAAGAAGCCCGAATCAGGCCTGCCTGCTGGTTGTAGCTATTAATAGAAACAGATTTAATTTTACCCTAAGGCTTGCCTAAGTGTTGGACAAGGATCCTATAGGCATGGTATCTACTGAATTACGAACGCAATAACAATAAACTGAATACGTACTGGTTAAAAGATTGACAGATTATTAAACAAAAGGCAAGTTTTTACGAAGGTTGTAAGTTCCGCAAATAATGATACATCGTTATTACTGGTTTTAGATCTATGCGCGAATGAAGCGACACAGATTCAATTAATAGCTCCTATAGACATACTTTCTATGCGTAGCTGGTTTTAAGCCTTTTGTGGATATGGTATAAAAATGCAGAAGACTCGTTTTAAACCTATGAACATGATATCTAAGCGCGGAAATTATTAAAACCTATGGACATGATATCTAAATGCTGAAGTTGTTTTACAACCTTATGAGCATGATTTCTAGATGAAAAGATGAATATACAGGATTTGAAAGGTCCTATAGGCATATTTTCTATATGCATATGCAGAATTCAAATTTCCAGATACTTATAGACATAATTTCTAGATGATAATGAATACACAGGATTTAGAAGGGCCTATAGGCATGATTTCTATATGCGTGAATTGTTTGAAACCCTATGAACATGATTTCTAAATGCAGAAATTACTTTAAGAACCCTATGAACGTGATTTCTATATGCAGAAATTATTCAAAGGTACCTATAGGCATGATTTCTATATGCATTTGAATATGCAGAATTCAAAATAACTATAGACATGGTATCTACCCTTTGCATGCATAGTTACCCGCCCTTTTCACTAGCCATCCCCAAGAGTTTATTACAAATTATTACAGCCCAGATTAAAGTAAAAAAAAGTACATCAAAAAAATATAAATAAAAGCACAACCAAGGAGAGCCTGATTCAGACTTCATGTCTGAAATATGAGGTAAACCAACTCCATGAGATCATGATCCAAAGCCTTTCTCCCACTTGAGTGTGTCAAAGTTCCCTAAGAGCCTCAAAGGGACTCCGGGCAATGCTCACACCCAAATGTATTATCAAATTGGGACAAGTGTAGTGTGGAAGGGCCAGCCCTCAAGTGTCCAAGTTCAGAGGGAGCTCAAAGTCCCAAGGCAAGGCTCACAAAAGGGGGGCAGAACTTAAAGACTAAGAGAGAGTGCAAGTGCAGAAGCAGAATTCTGAGAGGGGAAAGGGGAAGGGAGAGGGAAATAAGTACACATAAGGGGCTTAGGGGAATAGGGAAATTGAAAGAGGCAAGGGCAGGCTGTGGGCATGCCCAGCAATGGAGAATGCTAGCATACTATAAGCTTGTCCAAACACACATTAATAGAGGCTAGGATCCCAAGGATCAGGTTTGATTCATGGGCAACAATTTACATATTGCCATGCTCCAAACCATAGCTTAAACACACAAGGTGGTGGGGAATAGGGATTCATAACAGAACGGGCAGGAAAAGAAATCAGTAATGCTGAACTATACAAAAGCAGTAAGTAGACAGGGATAGACACATTGTTGTGGTGCTGAAACGTAAATCAGAACATACAAGTTTCAAAGAAACAAGTAGAGAAAAGCAGTAAGTCTTGCAAACAGGCCACGATGCAGACAATAAGAGAAAATACTATTGCGTGTAAGTGTGAGTTCAGAAAGACTATGAGTGAGTCATATGTGTTAATGAAAGAGTCATGCATTTATAGTGTAAAAATCAGGCAGAAATAAGGTAAGAAAACAGTTAAGGAACTGAATATCAATTAAGAATCAATCACACAAGACTTTCTTTAATTAAGGAATTCATATTCAAACGGTAAAAGTTATTTAAGGAAAGAAATCAAACAAGCATTTTGTGCAAAGTACGCAATTAGGGGTAAATGCATAGAAACTTATTTTAGGGGCAGAGCTTTTGAAATACACGGTTGCATAAATAAGGTAAGAGAAATCAATTAGTAGCCAGTAAATCAAGGATCAGAGATTTTGTAATCACTGGTCCATGAATGAACCAAGTCAAAAAAGTTAAGGAAAGTCAAATAACTTAAATCAAGTCATAGGGAAATCAGCAAACAAGGAAAGAAATCAATCAAACCTATACAGAAGGAAGTCTGAAACTAATCAAAATTTGAAAGCCATTTTAGAGGGGAAGTTCAGCGCATATAAAGAGCATACAAACATGTTAAGAAGATGTCGTGTCAATGCAAAATTAGTAGATAATAGACTATAGGAGCATGGTAGTCACATAGGTTAGCAATGTAGAAGAGAAGTAGCATCTACTAGCATACAAAAGAACCAGTGTAAAAGATCTTAGAAAATTTTTGTGGAAAATCAGAATTGCTTAAAGAGACAGAGGTTGAGACAAAGAATTTCGAGCCTCAGTTGAGAAACAAGTTCAGAACCTCGAAATAGTTAGGGTTTCTGAAATCAGACAACTTTAAAGATGAATAACAAATATATCACATAGCCAATGTTCTCAAACTCGGATGAACCCCTAAATTTTAGGGTTTTACCATCAATCGAGTGCCGAGATGAGAGGGCGAGTAATCAAGAAAGCAAAAGATACTAGTCGAAACAAGTTCAAAGGTCTCAGAAAGGAACTGGGATCTTCGACATGCTTTTCAGTAATAGAAACTCATGAGAAACAAAGCGAAAAATAATATGCGAAACAACAGTACAAGAACTGGTAGAAGAAACAAATAAGAACATGGTAGGGAAATCTTAACAAGAGCACAGTATGAGCAACATAATAGAAGAACATGGTAGAAGAGATTTAACAAGAACACCGTAGGAGAAACATAGTAGAGAACACACAAGAGAAGAAGAAAATCTGAGAAACATACAAGAAATTCAGAGAAACATAACTCAAAACCCTAGATCGGAAAATAAAGGTTTTGAAAGCATAACTTTTTTTTTTTGAAAAAAAATCAGAAAATCGTTTAAAAACTTAGGGAAAGCATAAATCTGGAACATATCTAAAGAGATCAGAAAAACCTCAAAGCTAGGGTTTTCAAAGGAACCCAAACGGTGAGAAAGGCTTGGATCTAAGCAGGAGGAGTTGAGGCCAGGCTCGAACAGACAGGGCTTGCCCGAGCAAGGCCGGAGATGGCCGTGGAACTTGAATCGATTTAGGTCTGGACCCAATTCTTCGTGGTCAAGTCATGAAAATTCAGTAACCAAACGTGAGGAGCCATAGGTGGCTTGGTGGGTGGTGAAACCACCATGGATTCAGGTCAAAAGGTGGCCGGAGAAGATGAAGGGAACTCATCGGAGAGGAGGGGAAGGGGGGAAGGTTCTAGAGAGAACCAGAGGTTAGAGAGATAGAGACGAGTGAGGAAAATGAGGGGTTTGGGGGGGTCGTTTGGCTTAAAATGTTAAGAACGGATGAGGGTCGTTGATCTTTTAGATCAACGGCCAGGGATTTAATATGGTTTTGGGTCGGGTAGGGGTAATTGGGGCCTAGGTCGGGTTTTAATTGAAATTGGGCTGGAAATTAGGGTCCAATTTGGGGTCAGATTTTAGGCTAAAATTGAAACAAATTGGGCTATTATTTAAATAGCTTTCCCTTTTAAAATTATAAAAAATATTAAGTTGATTTCTGGAAATAAATCGAAAGCACCAAAGTGATCTATAATACATAATTATTCATTTAAAAATATGAAATATCATTTAATGAATATGAGACGAATTTAAACCTAAAAATGGCTAATATTGCAATTATGCAATTCTATCCTTATAAATACCAAATAAATTTGTAAAAAATGTGTAAAAAATACCCTAGACATATTTTGATATAAATATAAAATTCCAATAAATGAATTACCAAAATAATAATTTTGGAAATAATCATTGGAAAAAAGGGAAATAAATCAGTTTAAAAACCTTAAAAATTATGGGAAAAATAGTAAGATGCTTGGACATACTTATATATGCATATATATTCTATTTTTAAAGATATTTTGCATATAAAAATATACAGGGAAAAATTGGGTATCAACAACGACTTGGGCACCTGCCCGAGCCCTTAGCTCATCGCACTCACACTTGGTCTAGCCAACTTCTCCCCCAAAAGCGCTTCAGGTCCTCCGTCCTTCTCTGCAACTAAAATATCAAAATATTAATCTCAGAGGGTAGAAGAAGAAACATACACTCCCTCAAAACTAAGGTTACATGCCCCTCAAGGTAGATTTCGTAGTTCCAGCTCCGACTCGCCTCGTGCCGCAGGTATACCAGCTCCTTTGCCTTTTGTCACAAAGAAGCCTGAGGGATATCTCCCCGCCCAAAGATTTTCGCAACTCGGCTTCACGCCAAAACAGCTCGGACTTAAGCTTGTCAAAGGCCTATGGAAAAGGAGCTCGATATGAAAATGAAAGTGCAAAATCAGAAAACCAATACAATTGACCAAAACTCACCACAGAACAGAGCCGTTGATCCTCCTCAAAAGTCGAGCGCACATCTACTGGCCTGGTCTCATCGGCCCCAGTAAAGAAGGAACCATTTTGGCAAGGCCATAAGTCTCGGGTGATGCAGGCTCAACTGATACATCTTCTCTAAGCCTCCGGCGGAACTTGCCTCACTATGAGCACATTCACCCTTCCAGGGTCCCTTCCTTTTGTTATTGCTCCTCGATTCCTAAGCCGACGATCCTTCATCCTCTCCAAGAAAGCACGGTCTCATCTCAGAAAATTCCCCAATGCCTACGGTGACGGAGTTAGCATACGTAAAAGGAAGTGCCTTTCGAAGAAAACAAACCACACAGCACGTATCGTGGTGTTGTGCCTCCATTCTACCCTTGGACAGATCTCGCCACTTACACCCATCATAGGTGAAGCGGGCTAACAACTTCCAAGCCTAATCCTTCAGGTTGGGGACCTCGTATGGCATCCACGGGATTGCTGCAAAAAATAAAAAGAAAGCGTCTTTACATAATCCGCCTTCACCATGAGCAAAAATGATAAAACACAAGTGTACCACTTACGTGCAAAATTTCATTTTTAGGAAATAGCAGGAACTCCACGGGAAAAATATCAACAGTCGGTACTCGGACGGATCGACTCGTCTACCCTCGGTCCCCATCTTTTGCATCGTCGACAACAAAGGGCCTGGTGGACCGACATTGCAAAGTTATTAGGCCTCGGTGATGAAAGGCCTGTTACACCCTAATAAGATGGCTAAGGGTGAACTCAAGCCCGGCTTCCTCTGCAAAGAACCTCATCGTCAATACTACCCTCCAGAACGACAGGTGAACCTGTGCCAGGGTAGCCCAGTATCTTTGACAGAAGTCGAGCACGACTCAATCAAGAGGGCCCAACGTAAAGTGGTACGTGTATACATTCAAAAACCCCTCTACATGAGTCATGATGCTCTCTCCCAGGGAAGGTACCTGTAGTACCACCTTTTCTCCCTATCCGCAGTCTCTCCTCACTGCCTCGAGGTGTCCCTCTCCTATTGATGAAATGAACCTCGATGCATACTCCCAATAGCCTTGAACATTGGGAGGACTCTCTGATGTAAGGTCCCTCCTCGAGATAAAACCTCTCAGGGCTAGCTCCCCGAGCGCCGGCGGTGTACCACCAGCCAAGCGAGAAGTACAAGTGGGACTCTCCTCTTCTTGGTGAACAGGTTTGGGTGTGGCAGCCATAAGCGTGGCGGAACAGAGAGGAAACGGTGCTAAGTGAAAG